>NW_024465356.1:0-73607 GCF_017591425.1 Ochotona curzoniae | reverse complement strand
TTTTATTTGCTTAGGGAAAGCTGAGCTCTAAAAGAGTTAAAAACATCCAAGTATTTTACCTTAAATCTGTGATTAAACTGATCCACAGGATAAGAAATTTAAATGACATAAATTGTTATGGATATTTTGTTGAAAAGTAGCCCAAATGAAGCTAACATAGCCATGTTTATGCTGGAAACTATTTTTAAGGTCAATAAGCAAATATGTACTACATGTATAGTGCTCACTCCTACAAGCACTCAGATATATAACTAAAATATGCTTTAGAACTTGGCTAATTCTTTTTTTCCTGCCAAGTTTATTTAAAATTTGATGAAATCACAGAAATAACATTCAAGGTTGGAGTAGGCAGAGAGGAAAATGCACAAGAAAGTTGTTTTTACTTTTATCTTTTATCCACAGTGAGAGAGAGTGACCCTCTCCATTGCCTGGCCTCTCAGGAGCCTAGGAAGGGGAGTGGTTACATGACACCACTCTCCAATCCCAGATGAGTGTAAGTACCAGAGTCCAGCTCCAACTGACTCAAGAGCTTGTAAAGGATGCATGGATCAGTGAGACAATAAAAGGAAGAGACAAGATGTGGACCACTATGGCATGATGCTCATAATGGACAATTCAGTAAAGTTGCCTTCTTTGTTTATACACAAATCATCATAAGCTTTTGCACAACATCCAATTGTTTTATTTTTACTTCATTATAAAAGAATGATTATAAAATCAATCCTAAAAAATGTTATTATTTTACTTCAGAGAAAATATTTTCAGCAAGCTAGTACTCATTCAAACCTGCCGTGACCTTGGCTGAAGTCAGGAACTCCATGGTGGCAGCACATGCAGTTACATAGTGACAAGTGGTTTACTTATATCCAAAATCAATTTTCACTAAGCACAAACTAACTAATATTGCTTAAAATATCAATAGTAAAGAGTTAAAAGATCATAAATGAAAGAAATTTATAAAAGCACATAACATAGATTCTTTATTAAATCTTCTAATCAATCATTCACTAATTACCACCACCTTCAGCTAGTGTTGATTCAGTTGTCTTTTTTGTTCTTTTGTTAAAGGGCAGTGAAAGGGATCAGGGCAACTCAGACAATCTACAGCGGACCTTTACGAGAAATTTCCTTTTACCTTTATAAACTGTTTTCCTTCTCTAAATATGAGTTCCAATACAAGGTAGAAGTTGTTATAAACTGTTTTCTTTCCCTAAATATAAGTGCCAATATAAGGTAGATATTTTAAGCCATTTTGGGGGGGGTTCACATTTGTCTCCCTTTAGAAGATGCCCCATATACTTTCTGCTTTCCTCAGTGAGAAACCAAAATGCATCATATCATGTGTTGTAACAGTTCAAGGTAAATGGAAAACAAACTGCACCTCCATAATTGCCATCTGTTCCAAAATATTATCAAGCTGTTTCTTAAGGTAAACATTACTTGTATTAGGGCAGGCTTAGGGCAAAGGTGGGCACATAACAAAATGTTTGGAGACATTGTGAGATCAATTTTATTATTGTATTTTTAGCTGTGTGTCATTGCCTTTTGTCACTAAAGATAACTTGATTGATCAGTTTGAGGTGTTATACCAGTTACAGGAATCATTTCACATTTGCAGAAAAACAGCAACAGCACCCTCAGGAGAATTCTATGAAACATCAGAAAGGTGATTAAGTGTCCATACAGTGGGGTGAGGCAGCAATGAGGCAACCAGAGACATTCTGCTGGGCCTTGCCTCGCAGCCAGAGACTCCTTGTAGCCTTGCTAACCAAGGACCAGTACTCATCACACACCCATGCCATCCGAACCAATTGCATGGCTCCCTACATGTGAGTAAAACTTGGGGAAGGGAATATGACTGACCCATAGGCAAGCTGTATTGCATTGGGAGGAAGAGAAATGGCCTCCAATTAGTGTGTCTAAGCTTTCTGTCTGCCTGTGTTGTTTGATTCCCTCCTGAGATTTTCAACTGCTGTTCATATAAGTTGCTCAGAGATACAGTTTCATTTAATCTCTTGCAGCTGCTTCTTGCTTATTAGAGATTTAGACCTTACAAGTTCTGGGTTCAGAAGTCTCTCCATATATGATAAATTCATGCCACAAACAATATAAAGTGTGGCTGTTATTGGTGGCTATGATCCCCATATCATCTTAGTCACTCTAATAAGCTAGTAACCTTACTCTGTCATTTAAAGTGGCATCCAAGAACCTCGACTGGTTTGCAGAGAGTAGCACAACCTGTACTGTGTTTTCCAATGCCAAGACACACACCAAATTCTTTGGTCCTTGAGACTAAAGAGTTCCTGTTCCTTCTAGGACATGAGAGCCCAGGTTTCTCTGTGATGCCAAAGGCCACCAGTGAGGCTCCTCTCATCCACACACTGTCCTTTAGGTTCTGTCCTAGCAGAGTTGTGAGCACCTAGAATCTATCAGATTGCTGCTCTGCCTTTCCCAGAGCAAAACAATCACAGTGACCACAGCCTAACCAGGACCTGCCAGATATCTGGCCTGCCAAGGGCTATCAGTGGCTCCTCCATCAATTCTCAGGCCAATCTCACTAGTATGCTATTGGTGGAACTTACATAGGGGCCCCAGCATTACAATTTAGGTCTGCCAATTCCAGAGGTGTATTTTGGTGTAATGCAATGCAGTCTGGCAAGGACCCATAAAGTACCTGAATTTCCATCTTCAAGACCAGTGTTTCTGCATGCTGCAGTTACAGCCTAGTACTATTGAGGCCTTACCCTGGCCCCTTCCAGCCTACAAATTTAAGTAATCAGTATATGGTTAGCCTAGGACCTCAACGCAAACATTAAGCCTGCCTGCTCCCAGACTGGTGCTTTGGTGTGCCATGAGTTTTGCCTGCCTTAGCCCCAGAAACAGGCGCTTGCCTACCCACTCTCATCATTTTGGGAAATTGTGTACACCACCTCCCTATTACTTCTGAGGCCTCTTGATATGCCCACTGCAAGGTTGTTGTCTCAGTATAGGTCCAGCCATTTTCTAGAATGCCAGCATTAAGCCCCTGGCTGGCAGCTCTCAGACTGGCATGGTATCATACCACATATGCAGCCTGCCTAGAACACAAGAGTCAGACCCCTGGCTAACCACTATAGTGGGAATATATTATTAAGGCTGTTAATTACCCATGATTATTTTAGGCAGAGTATCTACATACTTGGACACTTGCAGTAGAGGCTGTCCTTAAGTGTAGGAGAAATTATCTAAACCCATGGTACACTTTTTTGTTCATTTGTTTAAGATTAGTGTCAGCTTCCAGAGAACAGCAACTTCCAGATAGAATCATAAGGTTAGTGAAACTTGTCTGCTTTAAGGTGCCACAGCCTTAACATAGAAAAAGTGATGGCTATAATTACCTTTTTGCCTTTTGGAGAGGAATTTGAGATCTTCAACTGACTTGCTTGAATAGGAATGTAGATCTTCTATGTGGTCCTGGTTCTAAGTGACACAGCTCCAGCTCCAGGCCCCTCACTGTAGATCAGGACAACTACTTTACCTTGTGGATTTCTGGTCTCAAGCACCTTCTGGGATGCTGTCCAGATTCAGGCTCTAGATCATCATCAAGGCTCTCCCTAGGAAAGTAGAGAAAGGGAAAGGGACTAGGAAGAAAGAAGAAAGTTAAAAACAAAAAAAGCCTTAGGTTTTTCTTTTCTTTCTTTTTTTTAAGATTTGTTTTTTTTTTTTCTTTTTTTTTTTTTCATTGTTGTTGCTTACATTGTATTATGTAGTACAGTTTTATAGGCGCTGGGGATTCCCCCCACCCCTCCCATACCCCTCCCCCCATGGTGGATTCCTCCACCTTGTTGCATAACCATAGTTCAAGTTCAGTTGAGATTCATTGCTTGCAAACACATGCCTAGCATAAAGTTCAGCGTCTTATTGTCCAGATAAGTTCAGTGGCCTCTTGGGGAGACCTTCTATGGTCTGAAGATAGGTCTAACAGAGTAAAGATCCGGTCAGTTAAAAGCCCCAACAAGGCCTCAGTATCAATATACAACATTATGGAATTAATTGACATAGTAATGGGTAGACAATATGTTAAAAATAATGCAAGTTCCATTCTTCGAAACATCTGGGTTGAGACAGTATCAATGACAGGTTCAAAAAATAACCAACAACCAAACAAAAAATTACAGGTTAAATCAAGGCAAACATGTGGTATCTAATCTTTTGGGATTCACTCATTTCCCTTAGCATTATAGTTTCCAGTTGTGCCCATTTAGCCACAAAGAACTGCATTTTGTTTTTTTTAATAGCTGAGTAGTATTCCATGGAGTAGATGAACCAAAGCTTTCTTATCCAATCTTCTGCTGATGGGCATTTCGGTTGCTTCCATGTTTTTGCAATTACTGATTGTGCTGCAATGAACATAGGGATGCATGTTGGTTTGTCGTAAAACAGGTGTTTTGGATATATTCCTAGGAGTGCTATTGCTGGGTCATATGGTATGCAGATTTTGAGTTGTTTGAGTGTTCTCCAGACTGATTTCCATAAAGGCTGTACCAATTTGCAGCTCCACCAGCAGTGGAGTAGGGTTCCCTTTTCCCCGCATCCTCGCCAGCAAGCGTCGTTGGTGTTCTTGTTTATGTGGGCCAATCTTACTGGTGTTAGGTGGTACCTCATCGATGTTTTAATTTGGATTTCCCTTATTGCTAGGGAGCTGGAACATTTTTTCATATGTTTGTTTGCCATTTGGACTTGTTCCTTTGTGAAATGTTTGCCCATTTCCCGTGCCCATTTCTTGAGTGGCTTGTTTGTTTTGGTTTTTTGGTTGTTTTGAAGTTCTTTGTATATCCTGGAAATTAGCCCCCTATCGCCTATATCGTGTGCAAAGATCTTCTCCCACTCTGTGGGTTGCTTTTTTACTTTGTTGATTGTTTCCCTTGCTGTACAGAAGCTTCTTAGTTTGATGAGGTCCCATTTGTTTATTCTGTTCTCAACTGCTATTGCTTTTGGTGTCCTTCTTAGAAAGTCGGAACCTACTCCTAGGTCTTGCAGGGTATTTCCTACATTTTCCTGCAAGAGTTTGAAGGTTTCTGGATGTAGGTTTAGGTCTTTTATCCATGTAGATTGGATCTTAGTGTATGGTGATAGATGTGGGTCTATCTTTTTGTTTCTACAGGCTATCAGCCAGTTGTCCCAACAACATTTACTAAAGAGGCCTTCCCACTTGCTTGAGTTGTCATTGGTCTTTTTGTCAAAGATTAATTGGCTGTATTTGTGTGGGTTCCCTTTTGGTGCTTCTATTCTATTCCATTGATCTTCCTTTCTGTCTTTGTGCCAGTACCAGGCTGTTTTGATAACCACTGCTCTATAGTATGTCCAGAGGTCCGGGATTGTGATTCCCCCTGCTAACTTCTTATTTTTCAGGATGGTTCTAGCTATTCGTGGTTTTTTGTGTTTCCAGATGAACTCTTGAATCATTGTATCCAGTTCCGTGAAGAATGTTTTGGGCAATTTGATTGGAATTGCGTTGAAAATGTATATTGCTTGTGGTAGTATAGACATTTTAATGATATTGATTTTGCCTATCCAGGAGCACGGGATGTTATTCCATCTTTTGAGGTTTTGTTCAATTTCCTTTTTAAATAGTTTGTAGTTTTCTTCGAATAGGTCTCCTACGCTTTTGGTTAAATTTATTCCCAAATACTTCATACTTCTCTCTGCTATTTTGAATGGTATCCTGTTGGTTAGATCTTCTTCCATCTTGGTGTTATTTGCGTACACTATGGCTGTTGATTTTCGTTCGTTAATTTTGTACCCCGCCACTCTGCCAAACTCTCGTATAAGTTCTAGCAGTTTCTGTATTGAGTCTCCTGGTTTTTCTATGTACAGGATTATGTCATCTGCATATAGTGAAAGCTTGACTTCTTCGTTTCCTATACGTATGCCTTTGATTTCTTTTTCTTGTCTTATGGCCTCTGCAAGTACCTCTAGGACTATGTTGAATAGCAGTGGTGATAGCGGGCACCCTTGTCTTGTTCCAGATCGCAGTGGGAAGGGTTCTAGCTTTTCTCCATTCAGTATGATACTGGCATTGGGTTTTTCATAAATTGCTTTGATTATGTTGTGGATTTTCCCATCTATGCCTACTTTGGCTAGAGTTTTTAGCATGAAGAGGTGTTGGATTTTGTCGAAAGCTTTTTCTGCATCTATTGAAACTATTATGTGGTTCTTGTTTTGCAGTTTTTGGATGTGGTTTATAACATTTATGGATTTCCGAATGTTGAACCATCCCTGCATTCCAGGGATGAATCCTACTTGATCCGGATGAATGATCTGTCTGATGATTTTTTGAATTCTATTGGCTAGGATTTTGTTGAGAATTTTAGCATCAATGTTCATCAGAGAAATAGGTCTGTAGTTTTCCTTCTCTGATGGTTCTCTGTCCGGTTTTGGGATTAAGGTGATGTTAGCTTCATAGAATGAGTTTGGGAGGGTTGCTTCCTCCTCTATTGTTTTGAAGAGCTTGTAGAGGATTGGGGTTAGTTCTGTTCGGAATGTTTTGTAGAATTCTGTAGTGAAGCCGTCTGGGCCTGGGCTTTTTTTCGTTGGGAGATCTTTGATGACTGTTTCAATCTCTACCTCGGTTATGGGTTTATTTAATTCTGCAGTTGCCTCCGGACTGAGTTTTGGTAAGTGGTGGGAGTCCAAGAACTTTTCTATTTCTTGGTGGTCCTCAAATTTGTGGGAGTACAGTTCTTTGTAGTAATTTCTAATTATTTTCTTAATGATTGCAGTGTCTGTTGTTATGTTGCCTTTTTCATCTTTAATGCTATTGATTCTCACTTTCTCTTGTTTTTTTTTTGGTCAATCGGGCCAGTGGAGTGTCTATTTTGTTTATTTTCTCAAAAAACCAACTTTTTGATTTGTTGATTTTATGTATAGTTTTTTTGATTTCTATTTGGTTTATCTCCTCCCTTGTTTTGATGATTTCTTGTTTCCTATTGTGTGTGGGACTCTTCTGCTGCTGTTTTTCCAGATCCTGGAGGTGTGAGGTTAGTTCCTGTATTTGGCGTCTTTCTTGGGCCTTGACATGGGCTCCGATTGCGATGAATCTACCTCGTAGCACTGCTTTGGCGGTGTCCCACAAGTTTTGGAATGTTGTATCAGAGTTTTCATTGGTTTCCATAAATTTTTTGATCTCATCTTTAATTTCTTCTCTGACCCATTGTTCGTTTAATAGCATATTGTTCAATTTCCAAGAGTGCCTATACTTCCTGGGGAGTTTTGAGTTGTTGATTTCCAGTTTCATCCCATGGTGGTCTGAGAGGGTACATGGTATGATACTAATGTTTTGGAAGTTGTTTAGATTCGCTTTATGTCCTATCATGTGGTCGATTCTGGAGAAGGTGCCATGCACCGCTGAGAAGAAGGTATAGTCTGTGGCCTTAGGATAAAAAGTTCTATATATGTCTACTAAGTCCAGTTGTTCTATTGTTTGTGTGAGCTCTGTTGTTTCTTTGTTGAGTTTTTGTTTCGTAGACCGGTCCATTGTTGTTAGAGGTGTGTTGAGATCGCCTACAAGAATTGTGCGGGTGTCTATGTCTTCCCTTAAGTCTGTAAGTAATTGCTTTACGTAAGTAGGTGCATTAAGATTCGGTGCATAAACATTAATGATGGTGATTGCTTCTTGATGGATCATTCCTTTCACCAGTATAAAATGGCCTTCCCTGTCTCTTTTGATGTTAGTTAGAATGAAATCTATCTCGTCTGAAATTAGGATAGCTACCCCAGCTTTTTTTTCTCGTCTATTGGCGTGAAATATCTTTTTCCATCCCTTCACTTTCAGTTTCTTTGCATCCTTTCTGGTTAGATGCGTTTCTTGTAGGCAACAGATGGTTGGGTCTTGTTTGATGATCCATTCTATTAATCTCTGTCTTTTGATTGGTGAATTTAGACCATTTGTGTTGAGAGTTAAAATTGAGAGGTTGCAATTTTGCCCTGCCATGTGATTGTGTTGTGTGTGTGTTGTTGCCTATGTAATTGTCTTGTTGGTGCGGCCTTTAGTTTGGAGACCTTCTTATTTGCCAACTTTGTTTGTGATTTGCCTCCTTTTTGTCCGGGACTAGCGCATTTCTAAGGAGACTTTGCAGAGCTGGTTTTGTGTAGACATATTCTTCTAGTTTTTCTTTGCTATTGAAGTATCTGATTTCGTTCTCATATACAAATGAGATCTTTGCTGGGTAGATTATTTTTGGTTGACAGTTGTTTTGTTTCAGGACTTGGAAGATCTTTGTCCATTCTCTCCTTGCTTGTAGGGTCTCTTCGGAGAAGTCAGCAGTGATTCTGATGGGTTTTCCCCTGTATGTGATCTTTTCTCTACTTCGTACTTGTCTCAGGATTCCTTCTTTGTCTTCATTGGAGTAGAACTTGAGCACCGTGTGTCTGGGTGAAGATCTCTTTGGATCATGTCTGTTGGGAGTTCTCTGTCCATCCTGTATGCGGGGTGGATTCGTGTTCCAAGTGTTTTGGAAGTTTTCCTGTATAATTTCATCGAGCACTGCTTGCATCCCAGATTCTCTTTCTACTCCCTCGGGGAGGCCGATGATCCGAATATTCAATTTTCTAAGGTAATCCTTCATCTCTTGCATCATTTTATTAGTTTTGCTGAGGTTTGTCTCCAGCTGTTTAATTCGCTGGGCACTTTCATTTTGTGTGTCTTCTGTTTCAGAGATCCTTTCCTCTGCCGCATTTATTCTGTTGATGAGGCTTTCAATCTTATTATCTTGGGCATCCAGTTTGGTTTTGATTTGTTGTATTTCGGTGATTATGCGGTTCTGGAGGTCTTCCAGCTTTGTGTCCACGTCTCTGAGAGATTTTAGCATTATTTTCATCAATTCCTTTGTTGGTAACACTTCCATGTCTTCATCTCGTATCGTCGATATTGATAATGGCTTTTGGCCCTTGTTTGGTGGGGTGCTGGCTCTTTCATCTGGAGCACAACTCTTTCTGGTGGTTTTTCCCATTGCGTTGGTGTATTCTGGTGAGGCAAATGGACCCGTGTGTTGAGGGGCTGTCAGGTGCTTTCCTGTAGAGATTGGAGCCTGTAGGCGTGGTGTTGCCGGGCGTGGTAATTTTCAAGGCACCGTTGGTGCGTTCTCAGGGCCCGGGGCTGTAGAGCACCACCTTGGGGGCCCAGTGGATTCCAGGCACACTCTGGGCACCTCTTCTACAGGTGTGACACCCCAGGGCGTGGCGGGATGGAGGCGCTCTCTGGGTGTGCTCCCTTCACGGGAATCCGCAGGGCGTAGAAGGTTTTATGTGCTTTCTCCCTGCGTTCTCCGTGTCAGGGACTGCAGGGTTTTTCAGAGCCCACCTGGTGCGTCTCCCACACACGGGACTGTGGGTGAGGCACTTTCCAGGCGTGGCTCTTGTGCAGTGAATCCACCACTCGTGGTGTGTGGGTGTTCAGAGCCCCTGCTCCCGTGTGGCTCCCCCACACAGGCCCTTAGCGGAGGAGTGGCCCAGGCGCCCTGTTATAATGACTTCACGGCGGCAGGTTCGCACCGTGTCAGTTTGGTGCAGGAGTTCTCCTGACACCTGACACCTGCGCTACGGAGGTGCTGCTGCTGCAGGCGGGGCGCCCAGCCCGCTCGGTGCGGCGTTCAGAGTCCTGGTGGTTTCAAGCACTCACCAGGCAGGATGTGGGGGACTCCAGACCCTCGCCAGCTACCTCTGCGCACCGAGCCGCACTGGTCCCCTCAGCGCAGGAACATCCGATGCGCCTTCCCGGGGCCCCCTCAGCCACCAACACAACACCACTGTGCGTAGTTCCACACAGACCCAACAGTTTCGGCCGTCTGCTCCGCGTTCTGAGGCTGGAGCCTCAGCAGGGGGCAAGAAATGCGGAGGCTGCCACGTCAACCCCCAGCTCACCAAACGTCCGGCCGCTGCAGTCTGCCTCCACCGCTGCCGAAGGCCTCCCGCCGGTGACGATCCCCCTGATCTCCCCGCCTCCGAGCTGGCCGCGTCTCCCGTCAGGCCGTTTTCAAAAGTGACTCAGCAGGTCTGGAGTGGGATGTCGGTTTCTCTGCCTTTGCCCTGCTCCGTTCTCGTTGTTCTTCCGAGTTGTGTGGATCTTTTTGGCTCCACACTGTCCCAGGGAGCTTCACGGACCTCTCCCTGCGGTTCCCTGCTGTTCCTCTTTGCTGCTTCTGTAGCGTTCTATCCCTCTCTCACTAGACGCTCCCTCACAGCCTTCCTCCTACGTCGGCCATCTTCGCTCTCTATTATTTGTTTTTTTGAAAATCAGGATACAGAGAGGAGAGACAGAGAAAGATCTTCCATCCACTGGTTCACTTCCCAAGTGACCACAATGGCTGGAGCTCAGCCAATTCAAAGCCATGATCCAGGAGCTTCTGGGTATCCTCTACAGGTGCAGGGTCCCAGTGGCTATCCTTGACTGTTTCTCCAGGCCACAAACAGGGAGCTGGAAGGGAAATGGAGCAACTGGGTTAGGAACCAGCACTCATATGGGAGTTTCATTCATGCAAGTGGAGGACTTAAGCCACTAAGCTACTGTGCCAGGCCAAAGCAGTAGTTTTCATTTCAAAAACTAGAGAGAAGAGTTAAAAAATGATGATGAATTCCATATATCAAGTTGATGTAGTAATTCCCAATGTCAGTGTTTCTCCCTACTTCTTTGAACCATATGTAAAGTGAAGAATGTAATATAATTAAACAGTGCTATATAACAGTGCAGACACAGTAACTTCTATTAAGTTTAGAAAGAAAGTGAGATGTGCAAATACAGATAAGGCATAAAGAAAATGAAAGTAATAAGTGAATATGGAAGCTTTCCACTATCAGTTATTAGTATTCAAAGATCTCAATACTGGTTTCACTGATTTTTTTTTTTCTTTTAAGCCTGGGCACAGGTCTGAAAGCATAGCAATTATCTCCCTGTATAGACAATTAATTTAGTTTTAGAGAAATACATAATGGCTTGCTGGGAACCTGACTATGACTGTCCAAGTGGAAATGTTGTCGGGTCGTATAGCCTGATGTCCTATTTATGATTTTTGCAGCAGACTTTTTTTTTAGGCTGTGTAACATTTTTATTATCCATACAGCCTTATTCACAGTCAGATTGGGTCCTGAACTCCAAGGAAAATCATTAATTGATAGTAACATTTGGGTGTAGCCAGGCCCATGTTACTGGAATGGATGTCATTGCACATCTGAGTGTTTCAAGGGTGGAACCTTCAGAAATAAGATGAGAATGGGTGAGTCACTCCCTGGGGATGATAGGATACACTGTGCAGGTTGCTGCAATTATGTATCAGGTGATAGGATTTTTTTCTCAGAATTCGAGATCTGTGTCTGTTACATGAGTCAGTAATACCTGTTTGGGACATGGTACAAAATCAAGTAAGCACAAGGGTTTTATGCCGAAACTACATTCTAGTGTATACACATATTGACAAAAAGTATTAGGAGTTACAGCATGAAATTTGAAAATACAGCCAACCTTGTGCTGTTATAAATGCTAGTGCCTCACAGAAGTGTCATACTGTTCATCAATAACAATAAGATGTTGATGGTGCAACAAACATCACTATGTGGCCTATGTTATGCAGGAGGCATTTCCTTAATAAGACCCCCAAAATGTATTCTTGTAGTTGTGATCCCCAAAGCTGCCAGGTCAGGGGGAATAGCTTGTGAGAGATCACCCCTGGATCTCTGCCTGCTACCTGGTGGGCGTGACTCATGGCCTCCTGCCCATGACATGATGCACAGCTTCCAAGTGTGCATGAAGAACATAATGTGTGACATGATTGAGGGTTTAAAGGGATAGACATGCCTTCTAGCCAATTACAGTGTCATTGTTGGGTGGGAGGACTGTCAGAGACAGCCCTTTTGCCTAATCTATATGAGTTGTATTGGCTTTAGAGTAAACAGACTGCTCACCAGACTGCCCCCAGTGGTTCCGTGGCTAAAGGACTCTATCACCTCACCCCTATGTGATCTTGGGGCCTGCTGGCAGGAAATTTACTCAAAAATATCTGTTTTCAGATAGTTGTGAGGTGCTGTTTAGAGCCAGATGACTGATCCTGTATTTAGTGTCATCACACAGAAACAAATACTAATAGGCAGCACCTGGGATATTATTCATGGCCACAGAAGGAGCAAAGCCTCCTGGATGAAGTACCTTATATTTTGTCTGATTGGTGAAGGTGGGCCGTAAGTGCAGAGGTAAGAATGCTCACAATCCTTGCATTTACATCTCCAAGCCAGCACTAATCATTGAGAGCTGGCAAGCTGACTGTACCAGAGTTACATGATGTAAGCCAGCAGGTGGTTACATTATGTAAGCCAGCAGGTGGCATGCATGCATGAACGTCTGTGTCTGTGCACACAAGGGTGCCTGTTTGAATGTGCCCATGCACCTGTGCATGTGTGTGCTTGACATTTGAGCTATGAACATTTGTCAGGGTTGGCCTAAAGAAAAGAAGTGAGCAATGTTGAGGAAATGTGGTTGTGTGCAGCTCCTCTGTATGATTATGTGAAATCACAGCCACTGAGAAACTAGAGGTGGGGAATGTTGGCATGCATGCTTAAAATTCCAAAAAAGTGCCATAGAGCATAGCAAATCTTGCTTGCAATCTTCTCTCCCAAGTAGACCCAGGACTTTGGGATAGGCATAGTAGGTGAGTGGCCTCTTAGGTTCTCATGCGCAGCACTACCCCAGCCCCTCATCCACTGCACAATGCATGAACATATGAGTTCCTCTCCACACTGAACTCTGCTACTGTTCCCTAATGACTTCTAGTTAGAGCTAACTTATGATACTGTGGTTATGTGTCAGTCTATCTTTGCTTCTTTGTGGGGCATGTGTTTTTGCAGGGTTAGGTTGTTCCAGGGTTGAATTGGGACCCCAGGGCTAGAGTGTTGACCCATCTGGTTGTGTGCTTTTCTAGCTAGCATAGGCTGCTCAGAGCTGCTGAGAACACAAACCTTTCTAGGCAGTCAATCCAGAATCCATGTTGTTTGCTTCAGTTCTTTGGGAGATCTGAAATCGCTCAGCATGACACATCTCCTTGGCCCTCCCTTAGTTCTTCCAGTAGCACTACTGGAGCCTAGAATTGGAGCACTGAGGGCTGGCACCTGAGTGGCCTGGGGAAGAAGAGCTTGGAGGAGACTGATTGGATCCTCTTGCATGGTAAGACTTTTAAAGACTTTATCAGGTCCTTTTGAGTTGCCCAGGGCTAAGTTAGTGGTGTGTCAGATAGGGGCTGAGAACTTCTTGGGGACATGTGGATAAGCTGTGTGCTCCCATTCCCCACTGCTGACTTTGATCCACAATGCTTCCATGGGCAGGAGGTGATGACAGTAGTGGTCAGAATGATAGGTATAGATTCTGCTTCTCTCAAAAGACAAGGTAGTCAAGGAGAACTGGCTCTGACCAGCAGCAAGTGAGATGGAGAGCAGAAGCTGTTAGATAGCACCAATCTGAAGGAAATAAAGGGGTTTGTTTATTTGGCTTGTCCTGCACTGGGCTCACAAATTTGCCATGTGTTTTATGAAAATGGAAACCTAGCACCTGGGTCTTAGTCTCCTACACATCCCTGCTTTGTTAGTTTTTTGCCTGAAATAAGCACATGTAAGAGTGGGAAAGAACATGGATCTCCTTGTCTCCCTGGGGCCTTAGCCAAGAGCTTAGCCAGGGCTGAGGGAAGGGATCTTTGCCTCTTCTCTGACATTTACTAGCAAACTATGCTCTGTGAACACCTCTCTCACTCTTCCTCTTCCCTCACCCCATGCCTTGCTTCTCTCTACAATTAACCTTGAGTTCTAAGCACATTTCTAGCCTTGCTTTGGATGAAAATCCACATTAGAGCAGTTTACAGCTGAGTTGTAGAAGGGGGACCTTGGAAGGAAGAAGGGCTAAGGATGTTTACCAGAGTATCTACATGGCAGAAGAATGGCATTGGCCAGGTCATTACTAGAAAGCAAGTACCCATAGGTGGTAAGAGTGGGTGGGGAGCGGCATGTCTGCTGGTCTGATGAACTTCTTAGGCATTTCAGCAACTTTGAAATCATCACTAGCGATCAAGGGCAAGAGCTTTTATCCTCATAACTGGAAGAAAACTCTCTCCCTTTCCTGGCTTTTCAGATTTTCTCTGCTAACAGGAGCAAGCCTGTCACTTGTTCCTTCAGTGAATAGTTCATGGGAATTCAAGTTTCCTTTCTGTGGAAGAAAGATTCTAGCCCCTTGACCGACCTACACGAAAGACTTCTACAAGATCAAACCTTGTGAGACCAGGGATTGCCAGGTACTGTGACTGGCCAGATAGTACATTTAGTATGCTCTGTGGGCCATGCTGTGTCTGCCACTTGGAGTCAGCTCTGCTTTGTACAGCATATGGAACCATGAAGAATTCATGAGTAAATGAGCATAGCTATATTCGCTATAAGACTTTATTTATGGACTCTGAATTATGGACTTCATATAAACTGCATTTGTTACAAAGAATTCTTTGGCTTTTCTAACCATTTGAATATATATTAAAAACATGTATTTTTTTTTTGCTGTGTCTAAGAAAATTTCTTGAGGTCTCTGGTGGTTTTGCATCTAGCCCAGAGTGAAACATGTAATGGTATTGACTTCAAGTCCCTTGAGATATAAGAGTTCATTTAATTGGAGATGCTCCATAATGACTTTGGCTTCTGACTAGGTTTAAGAAATTAGCTTCATACCATCTGAAGAAGGAATAGAGACAGAGGAGAGTGTTGTGGCTCATGAACTGACCTCAAGTCTGGTACAGCAGAAATGGAAAAGAATGGTGTTAAAAACAAATAAACCAAAAACAAAAGCAACAAAGCAATGCCTCACAACAGTTGCAGGAACAATTAAAAGGATCAAAAAAGAAAATATGACATTTGACCCTCACACCTATTTTAAATTATATAAATCAAATGCACAACTCTCTGAAGCTCTGGAATTGCCCAACTACAGTCCTGTTCATTGTAGGATTTTAGTGATTTAATCTATAGGTCATTAGTTACAAATGTATTAGCCACCTCATGGGTTATGCTAAGGAGGCTTAATGGAAGAATTGGTATGATAGTACCTCAGAAAGTTCATAGACAAATGATCTAAAAGAGAGTTTATTTCAGTATAAAAACTTTTGAATACACACATAGCATTTTTGTAACACGTTTCTATGAACTTTTTTCTTCTTCTAAGATTTATTTAAATCTTTTATTTATGTTTTCTTTAATTAAATCTGGCATAGTAGCTCAACTTGCTAAGCCTCCACCTTCAAGCATGGCATCCCATGTGGATGCTAGTTCATGTCCTGGCTGCTCCGCTTCATGGAGATTCTGGGTTGTGGTTTGGGCATGCGGGTGATGATTACCATGTCCTTGGGACCCTAACTCACAGGGGAGACCTCAAAGAAGCTCCTGGCTTCTGATTTCAGATGAGCTAAAACTCTGAGTGTTGCAGCCATTCAGGGAGTGAACTAATGGATGGAAGATCTTTCTCTCTGTCTCTTCTCTCTCTGTAAATCTGCCTTTCTGATAAAATAAAAAATATCTTTGAAGAATATATGTAATTTTATTTGAGAGCACACTTAAAAATTATTTTTATTGTAGAGTCACATTTACAGAGAGAAATATCATGCATCCACTGGACCATTCCTCAGATGGCTGCAATGATCAGAGCTGAGCCAATCTGAAGCCAGGAGCCAGGAGCTTCCTCTGGGTCTTTTATGGGGATGCAAGTTTCCAAGATTTTGGGCTGTCCTCGACTGCTTTCCCAGGCCACAGGTAGGGACCTAGTTGGGAAGTGGAGTAGCCAGGATAGGGTCCGATATCCATATGTGATCCCAGAGCATGCAAGATGAGGACTTTAGCCACTAGGTTACCATGTTGAGGTGGAGAGGAAGATTTTTACTGAGAGAAAAGTTAAAACAAAAGAAGGTCTTCTAGCTGCTGGGTTATTCCCCAAATGGTTACAATTTTCAGAGTTGGGTTATGAAACTGAGAGTCAGGAGCTTCTTCCAGGGCTCCAACATGAGCACCAGGACCTAAAGCTGTGGGCCATCCTGCCCTATTTTTCCAGGACATAAGCAAAGAGCTGGATCAGTAGTGGAGCAACTGAACCAAAGCTAGCACCCCTATGGGATTCTAGCACTATCAAGAATTGGTTTAGTCTGGTATACTACTATGAAAGCACCTCCATGGGCTTTTTTCAAGATCTCTTTAAGCAGAGTAAAGGTTCACTGAATTCTTTTACTTTTGTACCTGTGTATCCCTTGATCTGGCTCTAGCTAAGTTCTCTCATCTGTTAGTACTATAGCAGCCACTAGTGCCTGAGGAGATGTGTCCCTGAGCAGCAGGAAAGCTAGTGATGCTGAATTAACTCTGGGCCCAGACTACCTGGGTCTTGTTTCTGGAATATTTGTTAAACTCAAAACTGAGCTCTTCTATTTCAGAGATGCTTCTGCACTTAATGCTTCATAGCAAATGCTATTTAAATTTTTTTGAAAGTGTTTTTCTTTAATATACTTTAGAGGCAGAATGACAAAGAGAACAATCCCCAATTTTCTCTTTTTACTAATTCTCCAAATACTTACAACAGTCAGGGCCAGTGCAAAGCAGGAAGCATGGGCTCAGCCCAGGTCCCCCACATGGGTGAGAGAAGCTCAGTACTGTTTTCTTCTCAAGTTCTTGTGTGTGTTAGGGAGCATCTGTGTTCATTCTTGCATAAAAGAAGGTGAAGCTGAGAAAGGAGTGATTTGCTCCTAGATCCTACACAAGCAAGCAGGCAGAGTCATAAATGTAGTCTAGTTCTGGGATGTTATGCCTTGTTCCTCAGCTTATCTCCCTGGCCAGTTGGTGGCAGGGGGTGATTTTATTAAATCCAAGTAGCTCCTGTTACCCATCATTAATCCCATGCTCATTTCTTCCATTGGTTCCTTAAGCTGAGACAAGATCCCCTAATGTCTACAATATCATCTGGTATGGAACCAAGTCTTCATTGGCTGTTTGATGGATGGATGCCTTTTAGTTTTAGTCACAATGTTTGTCTTCCTGAGGATGGGTGAGGGCCCTTGGTAAGGAAACCACTGTGGAACTGGAAGTTATATTTATCTAAACTCCTCCATACCTTGTTCTGCAGGCTCATGGCCTTCCAATCAATCAGATATTTCTTCCCAGCCCAGGGCTTCTTGGGCTAATTTAATATCTTTTCTACCCTAACAGGGGTTTTATTCCCCTGAACACTAAGGCTTTTAAAATACGTGGGATGGGATTATACTTAGATTTGATTGAGTCCTGTTGATAAGTAATGGGTCCCACCTGTGTGCCCAATATCATGTTGGTACTGTGTAGCACAGAGGATAGTGTTTGTTCAGTTGGATCCTAAGGGAGAAAGTATAACAAAGCTGAAGGTGATTTAAAAAAAAAAGTGCTGGTTAATAACGTTGAATCAAGTTTAGCTAATATCTAATAGTTGTTAAATTCAGAATGTACTGGACAGATGGTGGTCACTGGGAATCAAGGAGAAGGACTGTGGCATTTGAATGTCCCTTTTAGAACTGTGTAGACAGGCATTCAACCACTCAGTGAGTTGCCATGTCAGCAGAAACCTGAAGGCATGAGGCTGCTGTGAGGGTATTCTCAGAGGGAATTTCCACATCCAATGGGATGAGTCCTTGACGCCCACAAACTCTTTCCTAATTGCAAAATTGTGCATCAGCTCAGTTACCACCCTGCCTGTGAGCCCATCAAGACTGTCTCCCACAGTTGTTCATGTGTTGTGAACAACCACAGGAAATGAAAATTCTTTTTTTTTTTTTAAGATTTATTTTTATTGGAAAGTCACATATACGGAGAGGATGAGAGACAAAGATCTTCCATCTTCTGATTCAATCCCAAAGTGGCTGAAATGGCTGGAGTTGAGCCAATCTGAAGGAGCTCAGGCACTCCTTCCAGGTCTCCCACATGTGAGCAGGATCCCAACACTTTGGGCCAGCTTCTACTGTTTTCCTAGGCCACAACCAGGGAGCTAAATGGAAAGTGGGCCACCGGGACCATTTGTCCCACATCCCACTCAGCTCTTATACATGTCAATGGGCCTTGAAGCCTAGTTTAACCCAACCAGCCCTACTATCCAGCCTACACACATGCTGGCAGGTGCCACTCTGTGTTTAGCCATGCTTGTTCCTAGTCCTGATTCTCATGCTCACCAGTCAGAGTAGCAACCCTAGATGGAAGTGTCCATTGTTTCCTTCCTGGGCCCACTCCATCACCCAGATCTTGCATGCTCAGTTGGTTCCATTCTTTAGCCTGACAGAATTTCCCCCCGTGTCAGCATCTGCCAGCTGATGCTGTGGCAAAGCCCAACAAACCCACACCCACTGAGCTTATGAATGAACCAACAGGAACGGTCAACCCAGCCTGACTTTCACTTGATCCAGCTCACATGAGGCCCACAGTTGCTATAACGCTGCCCAGCTAGGTCTGCCCCATCCCAACATTCATGCTCAACAGTGGGAGTGGTGGTACAGCAGGAGAGTCCCATGCAGCCCTTATATCGGGTTCACACTTTCTCCCTGGGTCTCATGTGCGCTGGTTAGGTGGTGCAGTTCAGTCTGGCGTGGCCTGCCTCACCTTGGCATTTGCAGTGGGTGTTGTAGCCTTGCGTGGCCCAGCCCAATCCCAGTTCTAGCTCACGCTGATTGGTGCTAGATCCTTAGCCCAATCTAGCTAGCTCCTGGTCCTGGCTCTCATGTGAATTGCTTTGTGTTGAAGCCTAAGCTGGCCTGACCCATGTTCCATGCTGATGCTCAGACTTGGCATTGGGTAATATGAGCTGGCCTAGCCTGGTTCACCCCAGACCTTGCCAAGTGTATGTCTTTGGGTACTATTACCTGGCATGGTCTAGGCTGCTCTCTTTCTTGGTTCTTGCTCTCAACAGCAGAGAGTATGTCTAGACAGAGGAATTCTCCAAGCTCTTCCATCAGAACCTCTTCCAGTGCAAGATATCACACCCATCAGTGGGTCCGTGGGCCAATCCTTTTTATTCCATCTCTTGGCCCAGTGGGAACATTGTCCTTTCCTGACCGGCCTTCAATCCATTCCAATTTTTACTGTTGGATATTACAGCCAATCTAAACCTGGTCTACACCCAGACACAGTTCACACATGGCTCAACAGGGGCAGAAACTTAGCCAAGCCAATCCTACAGTTACACTAGTTCTCACAGGCAGCTGTGGATATTGGAGTCTAACCCAGTCTGGTGTACCCAGATCCAGTCCACACTTGTGCTGAAGGACTATGCAGCCGTATCCAGACAAGACAGCAGTCCCCACTATGGCCCTCACACTCACCAATTGGAACCACAACTCAGTGCATCCCCCTTAGCTCCCCAATCAGGCCTATTCCCAGCCATAGATCTTGTGCATGCCAGTGGTTGCTCTGACCCAGCTAGGCATAGTCCCTCCCCTGGTTTTTTCTTTGCCTTTGGAGGCTGTAGCCTGGCCTAACCAGGCTTGCTCCCAGTCCCAGCTCTCACTGGTGGGTGCTGCAACCTGGCCATGCTCAGTCCGCTCTCATCCCTGACACATGCAAAATGACAGGTATGACAGTCCAGCCTGTCTTGATCTGCACTTCAGCCTGGTTTCTGCACTTGCTGGTAAGATTTGGTTGACACTGCCCAGTAAGCTCCATTTCCAAAACCAAGCCAAACATTTTCCAGCAGTTGGAGCTAGTTTGCCGAACCTGACCCCCAGGCCTGGACTATGTGCTCACCAGCAGGAGCTATGACCTACTAGCGGAGCTTCCCACATTCCCTCACTTGGCCCACTCCCAGGTGCAGATATCAGGTGTGCCAGTGCGTGCTAGGCCCTTGCTTGGCATAGCCTGCTCCTCCATCTCGGTTTGTATAAGCAGTTAAATGTTGTGCCCAGCCTGCACCATACCCTTTTTTTAGGATGCACATGTGGGTGCTGCAGCCTGGATCTTCCCAGACAACTATAGGTCCCTGACCTGTGAATGTTGGCAGGTTCCATGTTCATACCTAGCTCAGCCCATCACCACCCCAACTTTTGGGCTAACCAGCAGGACTTGAATTTCCACAGTGTTCGGCCCACAAATACCCCACAGAATCAACCCCAGGACCTGACATTCTTGTGTGGTGGTTAGTTTTATGGTCCTGTCTAATGTCACTGTCTCTCGTTCCGATATTCAGTCAGGTACAAGGATCTATCCCTACTAGACAGGCCCCCAGCACTAACTTTCATGTGGATTTGGTTGTGGTGGTCAACAATGTTTCTTACTAACAAGTGCAACTCAGAACTCTCATGTGGGATAATACATCAATATGACCCATACAAATCATCTGGTTTCTCTCCTCCAATCCACCATGTCTCAGTCCCTTTGCTTACATGCAATTACAGTGACCTTGTCATTGGGTGTCGCTCAGGAAACATTCCTCACCTACATATACAGTGGCCTTATCCATGGATGTCCCTAGGCAGTAATTCCACACCCCCAAACCCCAGAGCTCACTGCAGGGTGTCCAGTGGGCAATGTTCAGTGTCATTGGCACTCTGGCCGCCTACAAGCCCAGGACCCTCATACTGCCTAGCAGTGGTAGACAGGGAGCTTAGATTCCTAGCAGGAAGCTGGTCTGACATGGATTCTCCCAACCACAACCATGTGGCTAGAGGATCCAGATATCTGTGTCTCTGTCCAGATGGACCTGGACTCCACCCATTAGCAGGATGGTGGTGGTGGATGGTGCAATGGTCCAGAGCATGCCCAGAACTGTCTAAGATCTGCCCACAGTATGATCACTGTGGACAGAGGGAATTCTCGGAGCTCAAGCCGGGACAAGCTCAGGACCCTCCCACCACCTAGCAGCAGTGGATGGGTAATTAGGATCCCCAACAGGAATTCTGGCCTGGCATGGATCCAGATTATCCATACTCTGTCCAGACTACATGGAATCCATCTCCTATTTTTAAAAAAGGTTTATATGTTTGTTTGAAAGTCATATTCATAGGGAGGAGCAGAAACACAAAGAAAGATCTTGCATCCACTGGTTCACCACACAAGCTGCCACAATAAATGGAGCTGATTCTGAGCTGAACTGAAGTCAGAAGCCAGGAACTTCTTATAGATCTCCCACTTGGGTGCAGTATCTTAAGGCTTTGGGCCATACTATACTGCTTTCCCAGGCCACACACAGGGAGCTGGAAGGAAAGTGAAACAGCTAAAATGTGAACCAGCACCCACATGGGTTCTCAGATTATTGAAGAAGATGAATTTAGCCACTAGGATACATTGCTGGGCCCTGGTTGTAAGTTCTAAATCTTAAAGTATAATTGCTTATGAAGTGTCATCCATTATTTTTTTTTTAAATCTTGTCTCTATGTATTGTTGCAAGGAATTCTACACAATATTCACTTAATGCTCACAAAAATTGACAGATTCTTACAGAAAAAACAGCATGCATTGAGCTACTAATCATTACCTGAGAGCCACTAACCAAGCTTTAAAAACACCCATATGTACTCAAAGATTCTCTTTTGGTTCCCCAACCAGCCTGTGGTTGTTTCACTCATGTAGAATAATACTTTACTAAGGGTGGAGGAAGTAACCTAGTATTGAATTTTATTAAGTAGAATATTTTATTGACCTTTTTATTTGACATGTGACAATAGAGGGGCATATAGAAGCCGAGTATATTACCTATTGATTAGCATAATTTATTTTCAGTTAAACATGTTTTTGAAATGTAGTCTCATACAATTATTTTTTGGGGTTTGTTTTGGTTTCTATTTAACGATATGTTTTATTGACAGATAATAACTGCATATATTTGAAGAGCACACTGTATTTTTCATTTTAAAATTGCTGGCATTGGGCTGCTGCAGGTTAAACTACCATGTGCAAAGCCAGTATCCCTTGTGGAAATTATGGTTAGAGTTCTGATTCAGTTCCTGGTTACTGCACCTTGGAGAGCAGCAGAGGATGGCCCAAGGACTTGTGACTCTGCCACACATGTGGTAGACCCAACTAGATTTCTGGGCTCCTCTGGGTTTGTCCCAGCTTCTGTCATTTGGGTAGTGAACGAGCACAGGGGAAATCTCTTTCTCTGTCATTGTGTTCATAATCACCATCAAATCCCTTTTGTGACTTAGATAATCATCTCAAGCTTTGATGGACAAATTCACAAAGACAATATACCTAATTTTTTTCTGTTTCCTGCAATATCTTTTATGAATACTAATTTTTCTCAAAAGAGACCAGAGCAATTCTAATTATCTACAGTTTTCCATATCTTCATATTACTATAAAGAGATAAAGAAAGTTTTGTTCTCTTTTTAATAATAAAACTTGAGAAAGAATAAATGTAGATATTTGAATTTTTTTTCTGCTTTATAGAATAAGGATTTACTTTTGTTATAACCAGTCAAGGCCATAATTCTATTCATAATTCCTTAATAAATTACAGACTGTTTATTACTAATTTTGTTGACCTCTTCAGAATACTGCTTAGCTTCCAATTCTCTGTGATATAAGATGTTGAGCTGTTCTAATGTGTATGCCTACTTGTCATTTGTGTATATAGTCATTAGTGAGATCTTTTATCCAGTTTCAAATCAGAGTTTTTCTTTGTTATTGTTGATTTGTGGACTTATTTATGTGGGGTTTTTTTTGGGGGGGGTGTAAAAATTCTTTTATCATTGCACCTTTCTTCTCTGGAAGTCATTGAAAGGTAGTTCACATTGAAAGATCTGGAGATTTTTGGAAGGGCTTCTTGCTACCTGTGTTCATTATTCATGGATTGAAGCACCAAAAGGCTTAGATATCCTATGCAATCTTCAGTCTTTCACAGGTAATAGCAAAGTTCCCTCTAATGTTTCCCATTCTTCACTGCCTCATTCCTTACATGGAGTGCTTCAACAAGAGAGGTTTTGCATGCTGTAGGCAGCTGCCTCACAACCCTGCTCTGTACTGTATGTGTGTGTGTGTGTGTGAGTGAGAGAGAGTTAACAGCTGTCACAGCACTCCCTAACTGACAGTAGTTAGTGAGTGCAACTTGACTTCAGAGTGAAGTAGCTTATACGGACTTTAAGAAAATTGAGGAAGGGTGACTGTCAACTCAGCACATTTTCATGATATTTTTCAACAATTAATAGAACAAGATAGAGAAGAATGTCCTAAAACCCGGTATAAATGGCAATGCTCTAAAAAGCAGGGAACAAATAAATATTCACAGGTTTCTTTGGGTTATATATTTCTACAGTGAGTACTTGGACCATTATACTTTCATATTAGAATTAATAACCAATTTATAGTATTTTTATTTACTCTTGTGGATCTCTGTGTTATATCATCATACTGTAACATTTATGTGGTGTACTTTTTTAAACTAGCAAGATTTAATGCAAGGCCAGGCTTTCTTACAGTACATCATCCACGTTCCTTCACCTGTTGGAAATTTCCTCTAATAATTGAGGTGGCTGCACATGGTCCACTTTGCCATTTTTCCCCACTGGTACATTTCTTTCCAAATCTCTGAAGTGTGACAATGTGGCCGTAATGAGCTGCAGATACATGGTGATGTATAGTGTGAAATAATGACCTCTAAATATTTCTAGGTTTCTTCATAAATTAAAAATACAATACACACACTAAATGACAACAACAATGTGAAGAAAGGTGCATAAATTGGTGGTTATGTACTTCATTGGTGATATGTACTCCAGACGCAGTGTCTTGAGGAATGTCAGCAGCTTGCCCATCCCCTCTCCCACCTAGTGGAGACCCAAAGAACATGCTAAAACTGTGGGAAGTAACTTTATCGGGGCACCCAAGCACAGGAAGCAGCACACAAAAGGCAACTTCACTATGGGAAGAATTCTTGGGAAATCTTTACTCATGCATGTCCCATCTCCTGTGCAGCCCAGTGATCATTTCCAATCTGCATTACCCTGTAAATTCTGATGTTCACTGTGAGCAAGCAGAACATGGCTTGTTCATAAAACATTATTCATGGTATTCATTTTAGTTTTAACTAGTTAGCACTTCATAAATACACTTGCCTATTTGTGTGTGTGCACACACAAGGTACTTCCTTATTCACAAGAGGTGTATTTCCAGACACGCTGTGGATATTTGAAATTATAGATACTAATGAATATCTATGTATGAATTTATCTATCTGATGTTTTTACTGATGTACATGCAGATTTACAGCAGAGTTTAATTTATACAATTTATTACAGAATTATTAACTCATGTTTGACAAAAATAGTTTTAATTTATTTCAAGCGATCAAGATTTCGCGTTGCATATAATTTGATAATAGCAAACATTAATTATTAAGCAATAGCAATATGGTATTTGGAAAATACTCAAACATTAGGTATCTAAACAATGCACTTTTTAATAAACAAATGGTGAGGAAAAGAAAATCCAAACAAAATTAGAAAATATTTTAAAATTATGAAAGCTAAAATAGATTTTTTTTGGAGAAATGCAATCAAAGTATCAGTTTAAAGTAAATATATAAGCTTATGCACATGTATTTGGAATGAGAAGCATTTAAAATCCAAGAACAAAATTTCTACTGCAAAAAAACCCAAAAACTAAATTAAATAAGCAATAACTGGAAGGATATGATAACAACAGAGGAAGGGAAATTAAACACAGCCCAAGCACAACTAGCAGAGCTAAAATTGGATTTATTTACTAAATAACTTGTTTTAATCTAGGAAAATGATCAGAAAAAAAAATGTTTGGATGATAATTACCAAAATTCAGTTACAAGACAGCAGGAACTACTCAGAGTTCAATGACAGAGTGAACTGGTTCTAGCTCACAAGAACATATTATATGGTTTACAAAGAGCACTAATATGTAGTAATAAAATGCAACTACAAAATGATACACAAGAGTAAACTTTTTAAAAATGCCTTTTCTATGTATTTTTTTTAAAATTAATTGCATTGTCTTATGTGACACAGTTTTATAGGTACTGGAATTCCCCCCACCATTACCCTAACCACCCACCCATGGTGGATTCCTCCACCTTGTTGCATAACCACAGTTCAAGTTCAGTTGGGATTCTTTCATTGCAAGCATATACCAAGCATAGTGTCCAGCCTCTTATTGTCTAGATAAGTTCAACAGCTTGTTGGGGAGACCTTCTCTGGTCTAAAGGTAGAGTCAGCAGAGTATCATCCTGATCAATTAAAAGCCCCAACATAACATCAGCAACTATTTATAACATTATGGAACTAATTGACATAGTATTGAGTAACCAATACGTTAAAAAAAAAATGCAAGTTCTTAACCACATCCTGTGACTACTGCATTGACATTTCTATTTTAGTTTATATACAAAGAGGTTCTATACATCTTAAAATGGCTATAGATTACTGTTCAGCTGTCTTGTGTCTATTTTCTTTATAATATTTAGCATTTTATACCGTTGAAGCATAGTTTTGCTGAACCTGGCTTTTTGTCAGGTAGTCTAGACTGGCTTATAACTCTAACAAGACATGTCAACAGTTTAGGTGCAGTGCAGTTTGAGGAGGGGTGTGCGGAGAAATCCTCAATATCCTAGTGAGGAGTAACTAATATTTCACATCTTCCTCACACCTTCTAGATTTATTTTTTTTTTATTATTTTTTCATTGGAAAGGCGGATATACAGAGAGGAGAGACAGAGAGGAAGATCTTCCGTCCGATGATTCACTCCCCAAGTGAGCGCAACGGGCCGATACTATGCCAATCCAAAGCCAGGAGCCTCTTCCGGGTCTCCCACGCGGGTGCAGGTTCCCAAAGCTTTGGGCCGTCCTCGACTGCTTTCCCAGGCCACAGGCAGGGAGCTGGAAGGGAAGCGGGGCCGCCGGGATTAGAACCGGCGCCCATATGGGATCCCGGGCTACAGGCGGGGACATTTTAACCACTTGCGCCACCGCGCCGGGCCCTTCCTCACACCTTCTAGGGTGATGGAAGATTTCTCCACTCTCCCGCCCCATTATGGAATAACATAGGGTATTAAAAGTATATTAGGTTTTATAATTCTTTGATGTAGATCATAAGCAGTCTGACTCATATTGCTTGTTGCTTCATTGGTTACTTCACAATATCTTATTGTATGTGAGCTTCAAAATATCTTATTGTATGTGAGATAGGCAGTTTGAGGTTGAGATAATATTACATTTTACAGATACTATTTTTCATATTGACATCATTTCATCTTAAATTAAGGCAAACATGTGGTATCTAACCTTCTGGGATTGGCTCATTTCCTTTAGCATTATGCTTTCCAGTTGGGCCCATTTGACTACAAAGAACTGCATTTTGTTTTTTTAATAGCTGTTTAGTATTCCATGGAGTGGATGAACCATAGCTTTCTTATCCAGTCTTCAGTCTTCTGTTGATGGGCATTTTGGTTGCTTCCATGTTTTTGCAATTACTGATTGTGCTGCCATGAACATAGGGATGCATGTTGGTTTGTCGTGTAACAGGTGTTTTGGATATATTCCTAGGAGTGCTATTGCTGGATCATACGGAATGCAGATTTTGAGTTGTTTGAGTGTTCTCCATACTGATTTCCATAGAGGCTGTACCAACCTGCAGCCCCACCAGCAGTGGAGTAGGGTTCCCTTTTCCCTGCATCCTCACCAGCAAGTGTTGTTGGTGTTTCTTTGTATGTGGGCCAATCTTACTGGCATTAGGTGGTACCGCATTGTTCTCTTAATTTGGATTTCCCTTATTGCCAGGGAACTTGAGTGTTTTTTCATGTTTGCCATTAGAGTTTGTTCCTTTGTGAAATGTCTGCCCATTTCCCATGCCCATATCTTGAGTGGTTTGTTGTTTTGGTACTTTGGTTGTTTTGGAGCTCTTTGTATATTCTGCAGATTAGCCCTCTATCCCCTATATAGTGTGCAAAGATCTTCTCCCATTCTGTGGGATGCTTTTTTACTTTGTTGATTGTTTCCCTTGCTGTGCAGAGGCTTATTAGTTTGATGAGATCCCATTTGTTTATTTTAGTCTTGATTGCTATTGCTTTTGGTGTCCTTTTTAGGAAGTCAGGACCTAACCCTAGATCTTGCACAGTATTCCCAACATTTTCTTCCAAACGTTTGAAGGTTTCTGGATGTAGGTTAAGGTCTTTTATCCACTTAGATTTGATCTTAGTGTATGGTGAGAGATGTAGGTCCATCAACCGGTTGTCTCAACGCATTTATTGAAGAGACCTTCCAATTTGCCTGGATTGTCATTTGTCTTTTAGTCAAAGATTATTTGGCTGTATTTGTGTGGGTTTCCTTCTGTTGTTTCTATTCTGCTCCATTGATCCTTCTCTCTATCTTTGTGCCAGTACCAGGCTGTTTTGATAGCCACTGCTTTATAGTATGTACAGAGGCCCGGAACTGTGATTTCCCCCTGTTAACATCCTAGTCTTCAGAATGGTTCTAGCTATTTGTGTTTTTTTATGTTACCTTTGTATCATTGTTTCCAATTCCATGAAGAATTTTTTGGGCAGTTTGATTGGGATTGTGTTTAATGTATCTATTGCTTTTGGTAGTATAGACACTTGAATGATATTGATTTTACCTATCCAGGAACATGGGATATTACTCCATCTTTTGAGGTCTTGTTCAATTTATTTTTTGAATAGTTTGTAGTTTTCTTCAAAAAGGTCTCCTACATTTTTGGTTAGATTAATTCCTAGATACTTCATAATTTTCTCTGTTATTTTGAATAGCATCTTGCTGGTTAGATCTTTTTCCATCTTGGGGCTGTTTGCGTACACTATGGCTGTTGATTTTTGTTCATTAATTTTGTACCCTGCCACTCTACCAAACTCTCATATAAGTTCTTGCAGTCTCTGTATTGAGTCTCCAAAAGAGTAAACTTTTATGACTAAGCTTCAATCTCTGAAAGTACTATATTATGCTGCAATCACCCTTCTTGTGATGTTGGAAGATGATATGACATCTGCATGATGAGAAGAAGTGAAGTGGGTAAAAGAGGTGTGTGACACAATGTTAGGTGAACATATAAGGAGTACATGAACACAAGTGTTGCAGTAATACAACAGTCACTATTGAAAATACAAACGTTTACTCAGCAGTGAATGGGTAGGGACCATGTACAGGGTAGATAGGCTGGGGGAGACATAATTCATAGCATAAATCAAAGTGGAGAAAGGCAGCAAGAAACTCAGTCACAGTATTACAAACATGTACAACTTATTTTGTAGGTTTTAAAATTTCCCAATAATTTTTTGTACCATAGTTGCACTTCAATTTGCCTGGGTGAAAACACAGATAAATGTAAACTCCCAGTGCTTTGACATGTGCAAACACACAAACTAATATGAAAGATAAAAAATAAGAACAGATGGGTTGAATTTTTGTCCTATAAAACACCAACTCTTCACTATGATGGGGTGTCAAACTGCATTTTGGTGACTAAGACTTCAGTATGGCCACTGTGGGAATAGTTGTGATGCATGAAATTCCCTCCATTCACTCATTATGTGACACATTACAATTGCTTTGCACATTTTCGAAGGTGGCTCCTTATACTGCAGTTAATAAATTTCTCATCCTTAAGGCACCTTCAGTTATTTTGGGAAGAGAGAGAAAGTGCCTACTGTTGTCCTGGGTCATTCTATGTGCCACAACACTGGCCAGGATGGTAGAATAACTCCCAGCATGGAACAAGCACTGTACAAGAACATCAGTTCCAATTCTACGGCAAGGTCATATGGGCCTAACTAAATCTCAGGATTTGAGGAAGATGTGATGGATCATAGAGAAATGGGAGGGGATACTGGATGGTCATGCTCTGATACCTGTTGAACTTGGCACAGCAGTGAAATGCCCTGGCACAACATTTTAAAATTTTGTAATATTTTAGAGGGCAATATGTTGCTTCTGAGATTACTGATTAAATAGCAGTGCTGAAGAAATCTAAGCAAAGGCCCTCAACCCAGAGTTTGGAGGTCAGCCACTTTTATCAAGAATGTTATAATAGATCTAAATGCTAAATCATGAACAAGATTTACTCTTAGGGGAAATGAAAGCAAGTGTGCCCAAACATGGAAAGTTAATGGTGAACAAACACAAAGTTCTAGAGTCTTGTCATGTTCAATATAGCTAGAGCAGAATATCATGTGTTTTGAAGAAAACAGGAAGAAATTCATTAGTAAATCTTTATAAGGCTCTGATGCCTAATTACATTTTAGTTGCACTATATATATATATAAATTGTGTATATATATATACATGTATATATATACACATGCTTCTTTAAAGTTTTCTTCTTAAAGTCATGCAGAGAAGAGTGTACAGGAAGATAAGAACACACATTGTAGCAAAGAGTATGCTATAAAATTCTAAGAAAGAATGAAGGCCAAAATTAAGATTACAAGTGAAAGAGGAATTAGAAGTTTGAGGAATGATAAGTTGAAATTTTTTTAAGCTACTGATTCTGGTCCAGAAGCATATTTGGTCACACAGTTATGGTACAAAGAACATGGATTATCCTGATGATTTTTTTTTTCAATAGAATGACAGTCTGAGAGAATCCTTTTATGCTACCTTTGTAAGCTGTGCTGGCTGAGCCCTCAGAAGATGTCACAGTATAGCTCACTCCTTTTATTAGTAAGTGCAAAGGGCTTCAGGAAGGAGAGCTCATTGGGTTTCTGAGATCAAGGGTCTATTGCATCTCTTTAGGTTGGTACAGCCTTTCAAATCTAGGAAACAGGATGAATTAATGAGAAAGAGATATTTGAAAGCCTAGTTTACATGTAAGACTGTTTGGATCTGAGCCCAGATAAAAATATTTAACAAAATTCATGTTAATCACTAGATTAAGAATATATAAAAGTGATGGTCATTTGTCTAGGGACATTGCTGAGCAGATTTGAAAATACCATACATAAAAATAGTAACTAGAGAAAAATTGATTGGCTTCTGCTATCTGCCTTTGTTAACTTGCCTTTGTGTAAATTTGTACTGGTTGTTTATTTATGTGAGTCTTATCCCTCTGAAGAATTAATATCCACTGTGCCTCATTACTGAAATAGTGGAACACAAGCTTATCTAGCTAACAGTTGAGTGGAGAGCATGTGAATGAGAACACTTGGTGGAATATACAGAACAGCAGTGATGGACTTGGTACATGGAGCTGATAATAACACGCGTGGACTCTGACTGATGTTCAAAGCCAAAGTTTATTAGTGGCATTAGACTTTATACTCTGAGAGTCCATATGGGATAAGGGAGGAAGTATTGAACTTATCAACAAAATGCATCAACTGTTCCCTTACTCTTGATTGGAATTCCTTTGTTTTTGTATATTTCACCAAGTGTTCTCATTCACATGCTGAATACTCACCTGTTCTTATACAAATGATATCCAATCAGGTACACAAAAGGTATTCCTTTGGCTGTTATCATACAATTATTATCCAATCAATTGCAATGCTGTGCTTGCTGACCTTCTAGGGTCACAATGTACTCTTACAGTGCATATACAAAGTGCATTTATATATGCTTATGCAAAGTGGTTTTGCATAATTGTTTTCTAACGTGGTTTTAGAAATAATTGGTTTTACAAAGTATAATTATTTCATGCTTATTAAAATTGGATTCATACGGTACTTATCCAAAGACCATTTACACAGTTGTTTTTGAAATTAATTTTAGAAATAATTGGTGTTATAAGGTGAGTTTATATCGTGCTTATACAAAGTGAATTTATATTAGATTTAGGCAAATACTTTTCACACAGTTTTATTCAAGTTGGTTTTAGAAATGATTTTTGTTACAAGGGGGATTTATATCATCCTTATACATAGTGGATTTATTTCATGCTTAGTCAATGTTGTTTTACAAAGAGGTTTTAGAAATAATTGGCGTCACAATGAGAATTTATATTGTGCTTTGTAAGAATGGAATTATATTGTGCTTATGCAAAGTGGTTTTACACAGTTGTTTTGCAAAGTGGTTTTAGAAATGATTGGTGATACAACGTGGATTTATTTTGTGCTTATACAAAGTGGATTCATAATATGATTATAAAAGTTGGGATTATGTCGTGCTTGTAAAAGTGGAGTTATATCGTGCTTATGCATAGAGGTTTACAAAGTGGTTTTCGAAATAATTGGTGATACAACGTGGATTTATATCGTGCTATACAAGCTAGATTTATTTTGTGCATATACAAATTGGATTAAAATTGTGCTTTTGCAAAGTGCTTTCCACAGTTGTTTAAAAAATTTATTTTGGGAATAATTGATTTCACAAGAGGATACATATCCTGCTAGTACAAAGTGGATTTATATTGTGTTTATACAAAGTTGATTTGTATTGTCCTTATACAAATTGGATTAAAATCATGCATTGTAAAGTGCTTTTACACAGTTGTTTTAAAAAAATTACTTTTACGAAAATTTACTGTTACACAGTGGGTTTAAATAATGCTTATATAAAGTGGGTTTTTATCAGGCTTATCCAAAGATGTTTGCACACTTGTTTTACAAAATGGTTTTAAACACTGGATGTTAAAAGTAAATTATTATTCTGCTTATACACAGTGGGTATATATCATGCTTGTACAAAGTGGAATTATATCATGCTTACAAAGTTATTTAAGTTATGGTTAACCAATTGAATTTATATTGTGTATATGCAAAATGATTTAGAAATTTTATAAAAAGTGGTTTTAGAAATCACTGTTTTTACAAGGTGGATTTATATGGTGCTTTTAAAAAGTGGATTTATATCATGCTTATACAAATGAAGTTATTTCATGCTTTTGCAAAGTGGTTTTGCACAGTTGTTTCACATATTGATTTAAAAATAATTGCTGGGACAAGGTGAATAAAGGGAGCGCCCGCCTCGGGCCTCTAGAGACAGAGGGCCATGCAAGACAGAGGGTGTGGCCTCAAATCCTATTGAGTGGGTGTTCAGCGTGAGGGGATTTTAACCTGTGCTGGTGGGATTGCAACGGAACCAATCCCCCCACCGAATATACATGTCTCCAAACTCTCTCTCTCTCTCTCTTACACACACTCACACACACACACACACACACACACACACACACACACACACACACTCTCTGACATGAGGTGATGCTTTCACCAAAGCTTTATGGCATCCTAGCGTTCTATCACTCTTGGTTGTTGTTGTTTGTGAAATCTCTGGCATCAACCAGGCCATCATCCCCCGCTGGTTGCCATGTGGACAGAGAGCAAGGTGATGGTGGTAAGTCCATCCTCTCCCAGCGCTATGGAGAAGAGCAGGTGATGTGAGAAGTCCTGAGTGAGGAGGCTGTCCCGCCCTCAGGCCTCTGACCTCTTGCGCACTGGAAGCTGATTGGTGGAGCTGGCCGCTGGGGGGCGGGGTCGCGGGTCGAGTTGGCTATATAAGGGTGGTGAGTGGAGGGAGAGCGTCCGTGATCTGAGCAAGATTGCAGAGAGGGAAGGCGAGAGTGGAACGCCAGCGCACAAGTCTCGGGACCATGGCCCCTGGAGTAGTGCCCAAGGCTGCTTCACTGCACTCGGGGGGTAAGTCTCATTATCCAGGCGGGGCTTTGTATGTGCCAGGGAAGTGGTCAGCCCGGCCTCAGAAAGAGCCCCAGCTGGACGAGGGTGTGGCTGCAGAGAAAACAGAGCTGGCTGCCAGAGGGGAAGCTTCTCTGTGCTGGATGGAACCTTACGGCATCGGGGCTGGTCTGCAGAACCCGGGGAACGCCTGCTACATGAATGCAGCCCTCCAGTGTCTGACGTACACCCCGCCACTCGCCAATTATCTGCTGTCTCAGGAGCACTCCCGCACCTGCCAGCGCCGTTCAGAGCTCTGCACGCTCTGTGCTCTGGAAAGTCACTTCACTTGGGCTCTGCACAGTCCCGGCCACGTGATCCAGCCCTGTCAGGCATTGGCTGCTGGCTTTCACAGAAACCGCCAAGAAGATGCTCACGAGTTTCTGATGTTCGCGCTTGATGCCCTCAGGGCAGCAGGCCTGCCTGGCCTCAACTGCCAGCTGGCGCCCTCTGAGGACCAGCCTCTAAGCCATCAGCTAGCTGGAGGCCACTGGAGGTCTCGAGTCACATGTCTCCAGTGCCAAGGCACTTCAGACACATGGGACCCTTACCTGGACATCGTGCTGGATATCCAGGCCGCCAAGAATGTGCAGGAAGCCTTGCGGCATTTGGTGAGCCCGGAAGAGCTGGACGGGGACAACGCCTATGATTGTGCTGCCTGCCTCAGGAAGACGCCTGCCTCCCGCACACTCACCTTGCACACGTGTGGGGATGTGCTCGTCTTGGTCTTGAAACGCTTTTCTGACTTCACGCGTGACAAAATGGCCAAGCCGGTGCACTATCCTGACCGTTTGGACATGAGGCCTTACCTGTCTCGGCAGAACGGGGGGCCACTGGAGTACAGGCTCTATGCTGTCCTTGTGCACGTGGGCTTGCGTCGTGACCGAGGACATTACCTGTGCTACGTCAAAGCTGGCGACGGCCGCTGGTATGAGATGGATGACGCCAAGGTCACCGCCTGTGGCCTGGCTTCGGCCTTGAAGCAAAGTGCCTACGTGCTCTTTTACGTGCGCAAGGGTGGATGGGACGGGGCCAATGGGCAAGTGTCACGGGGCCAGGGAGCGCCCGCCTCTGGGCCTCGAGAGAGACACGACGCCAGGACCCCAGCAGAGCCTGCAAAGCCTTCCGACCCGGAAGCCGAACAAGGCCGGCAGCACTTGGAGCAGAGAAGGCAGGAACTCGGCTTAGATGAGTGGAAATCCCTGCAAGAGCAGCAGCGGCCCAAGGGCTCCTTCAACCTCAGGAGAGTGGAGCCTGGCCTGCCGAGCAAGGCAGTCCTCATTCATCAGGCATGACCCAGCGTGCAGCCGACCAGCCATCCTGCGCCACACGAACGCTCCTGGCAGTGCAGCTCAGCTGGCCAGCCAACACATCAGCTGCCCGAGAATGCCAGCCAGCTCCCCGGTCTGGCAAGCAGAGGCAGAGCCAGAGCTCCCAAGAGGAAGAACAAACAGGCAAAGAGGCCGCTCCTGCGATTCTAGTCATTTCCCTAGTGGCAGGGGTCTTTCCCGCGCTTTGCTTGGTGGGAGGGGGGTGTCCATCCGCGGGGGTGGGTCAGCACCTGCAGGGAGATTGTGGGTGCTGGTCTCATCTCTCAATAACGGACATACTTTTCGTGCATGCATCAACAGGGAGAGACACTTGCTTTCTTGGTTCATGTGTTTGCTGATTGATCAGTGCATCAAACACTCACACACGCACACTCGCAACATTGGCTGGCCCTACTTGATCTGGAAAGGGCATGGCAAATGCGTTGTGGAGCATACAGGCAGCTAGCCCCATGGCTCCATCACTGAAAGCCAGATGGGGCTGAGAATATACGGGGAATACTCAGCCAGGTCTTGTCTTTGGAGACAAGGGCTCCCCGTGCACATAGGCCTTGGGAAACCCAAGAGGACAAGTTGTGAGTGGGATGAGGGGAAATCAGTCGGGGCGGGGATTTGGGGCTTCCTCGATCCGCCAAGGAATCAATAAATTCATATTTAAAAATGAAACAAAGATTTGTTTTCTAAGAGTGCTGGTTAGTATTTCACTGTGATCACTGATGGAGCGATTGATCGATGGTTTGATAGGTGGAGATGGATGCATGGATGGATGGATGTATTCACCATTAGCCGGAGAGATAGAAAGAGAGTCAGAAAAGTGAGAAAGGGCAGAGAGAGAGAGAGAGACAGAGAGACCGAGACAGGGAGGAATGGAGACATTGAGTGTCCCAGGCACCCTGGTCCTCTCACCCAATGCCATCACAAGCTGAAGCTGAGAGGCAGGCACTGAAGGTCCAGCCAGTAGCTTCCTCTGAGTGTCCTCGTTGGCTTCAGGGAGCCGAGGCTTTGGGCCGTGCTTGAGTGCCTTCCCAGGCCACAAGCGGGGAGCTGGAATGAAAGAGGATCATCCCGAACATGAGCGGGCACCTGTGTGGGAAGCCGGCCATGCAAGACAGAGGGTGTGGCCTCAAATCCTATTGAGTGTGTTTCCAGCGTGAGGGGATTTTAACCTGTGCTGGTGGGATTGCAATGGAACCAATCTCCCACCGAATATACATGTCTCCAAACTCTCTCTCTCTCTCTCTCTCTCTCTCTTACACACACTCACACAGACACACACACACACACACACACACTCTCTGACATGAGGTGATGCTTTCACCAAAGCTTTATGGCATCCTAGCGTTCTATCACTCTTGGTTGTTGTTGTTTGTGAAATCTCTGGCATCAACCAGGCCATCATCCCCCGCTGGTTGCCATGTGGACAGAGAGCAAGGTGATGGTGGTAAGTCCATCCTCTCCCAGCGCTATGGAGAAGAGCAGGTGATGTGAGAAGTCCTGAGTGAGGAGGCTGTCCCGCCCTCAGGCCTCTGACCTCTTGCGCACTGGAAGCTGATTGGTGGAGCTGGCCGCTGGGGGGCGGGGTCGCGGGTCGAGTTGGCTATATAAGGGTGGTGAGTGGAGGGAGAGCGTCCGTGATCTGAGCAAGATTGCAGAGAGGGAAGGCGAGAGTGGAACGCCAGCGCACAAGTCTCGGGACCATGGCCCCTGGAGTAGTGCCCAAGGCTGCTTCACTGCACTCGGGGGGTAAGTCTCATTATCCAGGCGGGGCTTTGTATGTGCCAGGGAAGTGGTCAGCCCGGCCTCAGAAAGAGCCCCAGCTGGACGAGGGTGTGGCTGCAGAGAACACAGAGCTGGCTGCCAGAGGGGAAGCTTCTCTGTGCTGGATGGAACCTTACGGCATCGGGGCTGGTCTGCAGAACCCGGGGAACGCCTGCTACATGAATGCAGCCCTCCAGTGTCTGACGTACACCCCGCCACTCGCCAATTATCTGCTGTCTCAGGAGCACTCCCGCACCTGCCAGCGCCGTTCAGAGCTCTGCACGCTCTGTGCTCTGGAAAGTCACTTCACTTGGGCTCTGCACAGTCCCGGCCACGTGATCCAGCCCTGTCAGGCATTGGCTGCTGCCTTTCACAGAAACCGCCAAGAAGATGCTCACGAGTTTCTGATGTTCGCGCTGGATGCCCTCAGGGCAGCAGGTCTGCCTGGCCTCAACTGCCAGCTGGCGCCCACTGAGGACCAGCCTCTAAGCCATCAGCTAGCTGGAGGCCACTGGAGGTCTCGAGTCACATGTCTCCAGTGCCAAGGCACTTCAGACACATGGGACCCTTACCTGGACATCGTGCTGGATATCCAGGCCGCCAAGAATGTGCAGGAAGCCTTGCGGCATTTGGTGAGCCCGGAAGAGCTGGACGGGGACAACGCCTATGATTGTGCTGCCTGCCTCAGGAAGACGCCTGCCTCCCGCACACTCACCTTGCACACGTGTGGGGATGTGCTCGTCTTGGTCTTGAAACGCTTTTCTGACTTCACGCGTGACAAAATGGCCAAGCCGGTGCACTATCCTGACCGTTTGGACATGAGGCCTTACCTGTCTCGGCAGAACGGGGGGCCACTGGAGTACAGGCTCTATGCTGTCCTTGTGCACGTGGGCTTGCGTCGTGACCGAGGACATTACCTGTGCTACGTCAAAGCTGGCGACGGCCGCTGGTATGAGATGGATGACGCCAAGGTCACCGCCTGTGGCCTGGCTTCGGCCTTGAAGCAAAGTGCCTACGTGCTCTTTTACGTGCGCAAGGGTGGATGGGACGGGGCCAATGGGCAAGTGTCACGGGGCCAGGGAGCGCCCGCCTCTGGGCCTCGAGAGAGACACGACGCCAGGACCCCAGCAGAGCCTGCAAAGCCTTCCGACCCGGAAGCCGAAGAAGGCCGGCAGCACTTGGAGCAGAGGATGCAGGAACTCAGCTTAGATGAGTGGAAATCCCTGCAAGAGCAGCAGCGGCCCAAGGGCTCCTTCAACCTCAGGAGAGTGGAGCCCAGCCTGCCGAGCAAGGCAGTCCTCATTCATCAGGCACGACCCAGCGTGCAGCCGACCAGCCATCCTGCGCCACACGAACGCTCCTGGCAGTGCAGCTCAGCTGGCCAGCCAACACATCAGCTGCCCGAGAATGCCAGCCAGCTCCCCGGTCTGGCAAGCAGAGGCAGAGCCAGAGCTCCCAAGAGGAAGAACAAACAGGCAAAGAGGCCGCTCCTGCGATTCTAGTCATTTCCCTAGTGGCAGGGGTCTTTCCCGCGCTTTGCTTGGTGGGAGGGGGGTGTCCATCCGCGGGGGTGGGTCAGCACCTGCAGGGAGATTGTGGGTGCTGGTCTCATCTCTCAATAACGGACATACTTTTCGTGCATGCATCAACAGGGAGAGACACTTGCTTTCTTGGTTCATGTGTTTGCTGATTGATCAGTGCATCAAACACTCACACACGCACACTCGCAACATTGGCTGGCCCTACTTGATCTGGAAAGGGCATGGCAAATGCGTTGTGGAGCATACAGGCAGCTAGCCCCATGGCTCCATCACTGAAAGCCAGATGGGGCTGAGAATATACGGGGAATACTCAGCCAGGTCTTGTCTTTGGAGACAAGGGCTCCCCGTGCACATAGGCCTTGGGAAACCCAAGAGGACAAGTTGTGAGTGGGATGAGGGGAAATCAGTCGGGGCGGGGATTTGGGGCTTCCTCGATCCGCCAAGGAATCAATAAATTCATATTTAAAAATGAAACAAAGATTTGTTTTCTAAGAGTGCTGGTTAGTATTTCACTGTGATCACTGATGGAGCGATTGATCCATGGTTTGATAGGTGGATGGATGGATGCATGGATGGATGGATGTATTCACCATTAGCCGGAGAGATAGAAAGAGAGTCAGAAAAGTGAGAAAGGGCAGAGAGAGAGAGAGAGAGACAGAGAGACCGAGACAGGGAGGAATGGAGACATTGAGTGTCCCAGGCACCCTGGTCCTCTCACCCAATCCCATCACAAGCTGAAGCTGAGAGGCAGGCACTGAAGGTCCAGCCAGTAGCTTCCTCTGAGTGTCCTCGTTGGCTTCAGGGAGCCGAGGCTTTGGGCCGTGCTTGAGTGCCTTCCCAGGCCACAAGCGGGGAGCTGGAATGAAAGAGGATCATCCCGAACATGAGCGGGCACCTGTGTGGGAAGCCGGCCATGCAAGACAGAGGGTGTGGCCTCAAATCCTATTGAGTGTGTTTCCAGCGTGAGGGGATTTTAACCTGTGCTGGTGGGATTGCAATGGAACCAATCTCCCACCGAATATACATGTCTCCAAACTCTCTCTCTCTCTCTCTCTCTTACACACACTCACACACACACACACACACACACACACACACACACACACACACACACACACTCTCTGACATGAGGTGATGCTTTCACCAAAGCTTTATGGCATCCTAGCGTTCTATCACTCTTGGTTGTTGTTGTTTGTGAAATCTCTGGCATCAACCAGGCCATCATCCCCCGCTGGTTGCCATGTGGACAGAGAGCAAGGTGATGGTGGTAAGTCCATCCTCTCCCAGCGCTATGGAGAAGAGCAGGTGATGTGAGAAGTCCTGAGTGAGGAGGCTGTCCCGCCCTCAGGCCTCTGACCTCTTGCGCACTGGAAGCTGATTGGTGGAGCTGGCCGCTGGGGGGCGGGGTCGCGGGTCGAGTTGGCTATATAAGGGTGGTGAGTGGAGGGAGAGCGTCCGTGATCTGAGCAAGATTGCAGAGAGGGAAGGCGAGAGTGGAACGCCAGCGCACAAGTCTCGGGACCATGGCCCCTGGAGTAGTGCCCAAGGCTGCTTCACTGCACTCGGGGGGTAAGTCTCATTATCCAGGCGGGGCTTTGTATGTGCCAGGGAAGTGGTCAGCCCGGCCTCAGAAAGAGCCCCAGCTGGACGAGGGTGTGGCTGCAGAGAACACAGAGCTGGCTGCCAGAGGGGAAGCTTCTCTGTGCTGGATGGAACCTTACGGCATCGGGGCTGGTCTGCAGAACCCGGGGAACGCCTGCTACATGAATGCAGCCCTCCAGTGTCTGACGTACACCCCGCCACTCGCCAATTATCTGCTGTCTCAGGAGCACTCCCGCACCTGCCAGCGCCGTTCAGAGCTCTGCACGCTCTGTGCTCTGGAAAGTCACTTCCTTTGGGCTCTGCACAGTCCCGGCCACGTGATCCAGCCCTGTCAGGCATTGGCTGCTGGCTTTCACAGAAACCGCCAAGAAGATGCTCACGAGTTTCTGATGTTCGCGCTGGATGCCCTCAGGGCAGCAGGCCTGCCTGGCCTCAACTGCCAGCTGGCGCCCTCTGAGGACCAGCCTCTAAGCCATCAGCTAGCTGGAGGCCACTGGAGGTCTCGAGTCACATGTCTCCAGTGCCAAGGCACTTCAGACACATGGGACCCTTACCTGGACATCGTGCTGGATATCCAGGCCGCCAAGAATGTGCAGGAAGCCTTGCGGCATTTGGTGAGCCCGGAAGAGCTGGACGGGGACAACGCCTATGATTGTGCTGCCTGCCTCAGGAAGACGCCTGCCTCCCGCACACTCACCTTGCACACGTGTGGGGATGTGCTCGTCTTGGTCTTGAAACGCTTTTCTGACTTCACGCGTGACAAAATGGCCAAGCCGGTGCACTATCCTGACCGTTTGGACATGAGGCCTTACCTGTCTCGGCAGAACGGGGGGCCACTGGAGTACAGGCTCTATGCTGTCCTTGTGCACGTGGGCTTGCGTCGTGACCGAGGACATTACCTGTGCTACGTCAAAGCTGGCGACGGCCGCTGGTATGAGATGGATGACGCCAAGGTCACCGCCTGTGGCCTGGCTTCGGCCTTGAAGCAAAGTGCCTACGTGCTCTTTTACGTGCGCAAGGGTGGATGGGACGGGGCCAATGGGCAAGTGTCACGGGGCCAGGGAGCGCCCGCCTCTGGGCCTCGAGAGAGACACGACGCCAGGACCCCAGCAGAGCCTGCAAAGCCTTCCGACCCGGAAGCCGAAGAAGGCCGGCAGCACTTGGAGCAGAGAATGCAGGAACTCAGCTTAGATGAGTGGAAATCCCTGCAAGAGCAGCAGCGGCCCAAGGGCTCCTTCAACCTCAGGAGAGTGGAGCCCAGCCTGCCGAGCAAGGCAGTCCTCATTCATCAGGCACGACCCAGCGTGCAGCCGACCAGCCATCCTGCGCCACACGAACGCTCCTGGCAGTGCAGCTCAGCTGGCCAGCCAACACATCAGCTGCCCGAGAATGCCAGCCAGCTCCCCGGTCTGGCAAGCAGAGGCAGAGCCAGAGCTCCCAAGAGGAAGAACAAACAGGCAAAGAGGCCGCTCCTGCGATTCTAGTCATTTCCCTAGTGGCAGGGGTCTTTCCCACGCTTTGCTTGGTGGGAGGGGTTGTCCATCCGCGGGGGTGGGTCAGCACCTGCAGGGAGATTGTGGGTGCTGGTCTCATCTCTCAATAACGGACATACTTTTCGTGCATGCATCAACAGGGAGAGACACTTGCTTTCTTGGTTCATGTGTTTGCTGATTGATCAGTGCATCAAACACTCACACACGCACACTCGCAACATTGGCTGGACCTACTTGATCTGGAAAGGGCATGGCAAATGCGTTGTGGAGCATACAGGCAGCTAGCCCCATGGCTCCATCACTGAAAGCCAGATGGGGCTGAGAATATACGGGGAATACTCAGCCAGGTCTTGTCTTTGGAGACAAGGGCTCCCCGTGCACATAGGCCTTGGGAAACCCAAGAGGACAAGTTGTGAGTGGGATGAGGGGAAATCAGTCGGGGCGGGGATTTGGGGCTTCCTCGATCCGCCAAGGAATCAATAAATTCATATTTAAAAATGAAACAAAGATTTGTTTTCTAAGAGTGCTGGTTAGTATTTCACTGTGATCACTGATGGAGCGATTGATCGATGGTTTGATAGGTGGATGGATGCGTGGATGGATGCATGGATGGATGGATGTATTCACCATTAGCCGGAGAGATAGAAAGAGAGTCAGAAAAGTGAGAAAGGGCAGAGAGAGAGAGAGAGACAGAGAGACCGAGACAGGGAGGAATGGAGACATTGAGTGTCCCAGGCACCCTGGTCCTCTCACCCAATCCCATCACAAGCTGAAGCTGAGAGGCAGGCACTGAAGGTCCAGCCAGTAGCTTCCTCTGAGTGTCCTCGTTGGCTTCAGGGAGCCGAGGCTTTGGGCCGTGCTTGAGTGCCTTCCCAGGCCACAAGCGGGGAGCTGGAATGAAAGAGGATCATCCCGAACATGAGCGGGCACCTGTGTGGGAAGCCGGCCATGCAAGACAGAGGGTGTGGCCTCAAATCCTATTGAGTGGGTGTTCAGCGTGAGGGGATTTTAACCTGTGTCCTACTTTTCTAAGGAGTAAAAGCATCATAAATGAAAAAGAATCTAGGACTTGTACCAGGAAACATTTGGTGATGGGAACGTGGGGCATCCTGGCAGATACTGGCAGGATTTCCTTTCCATCTCTCTTCCTTTATTCTCCCTCCTGCACCTGCTGATTCAGTGGATCCAACGAGGTGAGCCCCAGTAGGGCACAGAGTAGGGCCCCATGCCACCTGGAGCCTGAGGCGGACACGGGCTTCATACTATGGAGCTCCTCCTTAGCCCCTTTATGGTGGCATTAACCCGGGCTGGTGTGTCAAACTCTTACCCACCCTGCTTGGTCTGACATCTGTTTTCCTCCACATTCACTCACATCCAGCCATGATGACCAGGCTCATGGGTCCTGGGCCTTCTCCACGTGCCTCCTCACTCAGGCACTGAGGATTTGGGGGATGCTTGAGACAATCAGCATGCATGCAAACTATGGGCAAAATACTCCATTTGGTTCATTAACTTCACATACCATTAGGCTTAGAAGCAGATCTCCTGAAATTCCTGTTTTGATACTACATGTCTTATGAATACAGAGCCCAATATAAAGAAATGAACCATGTTATGCACCCCATGCAAAACTAAGATGATTCTCACTCAACGTGCTAAACATGGCAAAATTGTTCCCCTTGGGTCAGTACCTTCAAATACCATCACACTTACTAGCAGCTGTCCCGGAAATCATGTTTTGTCAGGGCTCATCTAATATCCATAGGGTGAACAGGATTGAAAGGAATCATATCAATTACCCCACACAAAACAAGGTTGTAGATTTTCACTCAGTGTGCTAAAAGGTGAATGGCATAGCCCTGAAGCAGCAGCACAGATCTTCCATTGCCAAAGCTACAGCATCTGGTTCAATAACATCACAAACCATCATGATTTCAAGCAAATCTCAAGGAAATTTTGTTTTGTCCCTTTACTTCTAATGAGCATAGAAGGCACTGTATTGAAAGGAATAATGTTGAGCACCCCACCCAAAATAAGGATGTAGATATTCACTCAACATGCTAAGAACTCCACATCCAGAGAGACGTTGAGTGCCCAAGCAGTTTTCAGCTAACATTGAAAACAACTGCTCTGGTACCACACACTTCTGAATGTGTAGGTGACACCTAGGGAATCCAGTATGTTGGTGAATGGCATCGTCCCAAAGGATCAACACAGGAGTTCCAGCCAAAAAACGACTCCACTTGGGTCATTACATCAATACCGTCAGGCTTATTAGCAGCTTAAACAGAAACCATTTTTTGTCACTTCTCACAAATGCCTATAGAGATAAGTATAATGAAATCAAGCATTTTGAACATCCACCAAAAAAAAGGGGGGGGGGATGTAGATTCTCAATTCTCAATCAATGAGCTAAGAACTCCACAACAAGAGGGAAGTTCAGCACAACAGTGATTTCCAGGTGAGATTGAAAATAACTGCTCTGGTACCACACACTGCTGAATGTGCATGTGACACCTAGGGAACTCTGTGTGCTGGTGAATGACATTGTCCCAAAAGAGCAGCACAGGTCTTCCAGTGCAAGAACGACTCCATTTAGGTCATTAACTTCACCTAACAGCAAACTCACAATCAGCTCTCCTGAAACTCACTTTTTCACTTCACTTCTCATGCCTATAGAACCAATTCTAATGAAATTAAGCATGTTGAGCATTCACCAAAACACAAAGATGTAGATTCTCACTCAATGTGATGGCAATTCCACAAAGAAAAAAGGAGTTCAGTGCCAAAGCCATTATCACTAACCATTGAAAACAACTGCCTGGCACCACGTAATATGGTATGTGCACGTGATGCCTAGGCAAATTTGTGTGTGAGTGAATGGCATAGTCCCGAAGGAGCAGCACAGGTCTTCCAGGGGTAAAACCACTCCATTTGGTTCATTAACTTCACATACCATCAGGCTTACAAGCAGCTCTCCTGGAAGTCTTGTTTTGTCACTTCTTAAATCATGCACATAGAGCCCAGTTTAATGAAATCAAGAATGTTGACCATCCAGCTGAAAACAAGCATGTGGATTCTCACTCGTTGTGGTAGGAACTCCATATCCAGAGAGAAGTTCAGCGCCAAAGCCATTCTAGTTACAATCAAACCAACTGCTTTGGCACCAAATACCCCTGAATGTGCATGTGACACCTTGGGGACTCAGTGTGTTGGTGAATGACATTGTCCCAGAGGAGCAGCACAGGTGTGCCAGTGGAAAACTACAACATTTGTTTCATTAACTTCACATACCATCAGCTTACAACCAGCTCTCCCAAAAACCATATTTTGTGATTTCTCATTTCATACCCATAGAACCAGATATAATTAAATCAAGGACTCTGAGCGCAGTATACAAAACAAAGCTGTAGATTCTCAATCAATGGGCTAAGAAATCCACATCCCGAGAGAAGCCCAGTGCTTTCGCGATTTTCAGCTACCATTAAAAACAGCTGTACTGGCAGCACATACTGCTGAATGTGCATGTGAAACTTGGGAACACAGTGTGTGGGTGAATGACATAATCCCAAAGGAGAAGCACAAGTGCTCTAGAGGCAAAAAAACTCACTTTGGGGCATTAACTTCACATATCTTAAGGTGTCCAAGCAGCACTACCAGACACCTTGCTTTCTAATTTCTCATCCAATGCCCACAGAGTCAGTATAATGTATAATGAAATCAAGCATATTGAGCATCCCACAGAAAGCACTAGGGACTCTACATGCAGAGAGAAGTCCAGCAATCAAACTATTTTCAACTTCCATTGGAAACTACAGTTCTGGCATGACATAGTGCTAAATGATCATGTGAGACCTAGAGAACTTAGTATATTGGTGAATGACATAATCCAAAGCAGCTTCACAGGTGTTCCAAAAGGCACTAAGAACTCCACATCCACAGAGAAGTTCTACCACAATGATTTCCATCTGCCATTGCAAACAACTGCTCTGGCACCACATCCTTTTGAATGTGCATGTGACACCTAGGGATCTCAGAGTGCTAGTGAATGGCATAGTCCCAAAGGATCAGCACAGGTGTTCCAGAGGTAAAATTGCTCCCTTTGGGTCATTAACTTCAGACAACATCAGGCTTACAAGCAGCTCTCCTGGACTCCCTGTTTTTCTCTTGTGGGAAAATTTAAATAGAGCCAATTATAATGAAATCAAGCATGTAGAGCACACCACACAAAACAAGGATGTAGATTTTCATTCAATGCACTAAGAACTCCACATCTAGAAAGAAGTTCGGTTCCTAGGTCATTATCAGCTACCATTGGAAACAACTGATCTGGAGGAGGAGTGAAGATGGCCAATGGAGTTAGACCGATGTAACCGAGGGTCCTAAAAGTTAGGGACAGGAGCAGTCTGAAGTGAGCCCTGGAGGAAAAGAACCACAGGAACACTGTGGGAAATCCCCCAGTGCTGCCAGGACTGAGAAAGGTGGCACACAGCAGCAAAATGAATGCGAACGACTGGGATCAGCAACCTGAGAAGGACAAAGAGGGAACCCTGGGCTGCGAAGACTAGAGTGAAATCAGGTGAGTGAAATTTGGGGAGCAAACCTCGGTGAGTTGCTAACACAGGGAAGTGCCCACCCTTAACAGGAGGTGACAGGCAGGCTGATTTTGCGACAAAACATGGTGAAAGGTGCCTGAACTGTTGGCTTGGGTCTGGGCAGGCTTGGATATGGGCAGGCTTGGATATGGGTAGATGGGTTGGAGAAGGCAACTAGGTACAGAAACAAAGAGCCTGGGTGATCCTGGGAACTGGAGCTCCCCAACACTGAGCAGCGCCAATCCCAAGGACACAAGAACTCCACAGAAGGGACACTCAAAAGCTACCATAAATATTGCCTGGTTTTAAAGAGTCCACAAGACGGCAGACTGAAGAAGTAGGGGTAGGGGAATATAGGACAGCAAGACCTCAGGTCACCCACTAGGTGGCAGCAGAGGTCAAGGGTTTGAAGCCAGCAATACATTATATCACAGAGACATGTGACGAGGTCACAGGAAAATAAATGAGTCATACGCCCGCCATCATGGGCACATGGTGACCCGGGCTTGGGCCTGCCGGGGCTCCAGGGCTGCTTCCTTCGGGGTAAGTACACCGACCGAGGGGGGAGGTCTCTGGAGCCTGGCTAGGCAGGCCCACCCGCCGCTCTCATTGGGCGGCGGACGGGATTGGGGTGGAGCGCGACCTTGGGCCTGGGAGCTTACACCTCCCGTCGCCTCTCGGCTGCGGGTGGGTCCCGGGACAGGGCGTCTCATGCCCGGATCCCATATGCCCGCAATCATGGGCACATGGTGACCTGGACTTGGGTGGCCAGGGCACCATTTGTTGCCAGGCTTTGCCTGCTGGCTGCCCGGCAGGGGAGCCCTGGGATTTTGGTGGTTTGAATTGCTGCTTATGTGGCTCCACGTTGAACCCGATGTGTTTCTGCAAGGTGAATACATCCTAAAGTTTCCCAATGACAGTTACTCTTCCTTTAAAGAATGTGTTACCACTTAGCAATGCTGACCACCAAATACCAGTTCATGCTAAAGCTTTGGCATGGGTCTTGTCCAGTAGACACACTAACTGGATTAAGGCTACCGCCAAGGAGCACGTGGGCTGGAATGGGGGCTGCATTCTGATCAGGTAACAGTGAAATCCCCCTTGGCACAAGTGTGGACTGGGACTGGACGCACCAGGCTGGACCAGACCCCAGCACTGTCTGGTGCTCCTGGAGGACCAGGATAGAAGTGGGACGGATTACGCTAGGTCGCAACCCCTACTGAACCATGTGTGAGCCGTATGTGGGAATGGACTGGACGAGCCATGGCTGGGCTGAAATATCCAACAACAAGAACCAGCTTGGGTCGAAAGCTAGTCAGGAACTGGGCTAGGGCTGGCTCATGGACCCACTGGCATGCGCAAAATCTGGCACTGGGAGAGGTTCTAATGGAGGAGCCTGGGCAAATCCTCTGGCAGGACACAGACCCCACGGGTAAGCGCAAGAAGCATGAATGGAAACAGCCCAGAGCAGGCCACAAGAAGTTTCCCACTGGCATACATTAGGCATGGATTGGGGGCAGACCAGGCTAATCGGTTCACATCATCACTGGCAAATCCGAGCACCAGAACAGAGTAAGGGTCGAGCCAGGTTTGGTTGCGATAAAAACCAGTCCACACTACAGAATGCCAGGAGGAGGTTGACTGTGCCGGATGTGACTGCAGTGCCCATCCAGCACACGTGAGAAACAGGAGGGGAGGGGACAGAGCCAGCGGGGGAATAAGGGGAGGTTCCCCTGCTGGACAGCTACTCCCACTGGAGAGCATGAACTGGGATGGGGGCAGACCAGACTAAGCAGGGCTACAACACCCGTGTGCCTCATGTGGATTAGACCAGGGAAAAGCCAGGATGGGTTGATTGTTCCTATGGGTGCAACCTACAATTAGAATGGGAGAGGGCTGTTTGGGCATAGCCATAGCATCAGCTGGCAGAAACTGGCACTGGGGGCTAATCCTGTCAAGTTAAACTGCAGAACCACCTGGAAAGTGCATAATCCGGGAGTGAGAGACCTGGGAGGGAAATAGTGGGTCCCCCCCTCTTGGATTACCACTGCCACGGGAAGGTACGAGAAATAGGACAGGGGCTGGGGTAGCTAGACAGAGAGGCACTCAACCACACCCGTGAAGGCTTGACTGTTGAGCTGGGTAGATGGATCCAAGCTTCAATGCCATTTGCCATGTACAAGAACCAGGGGGGATGTGGGTCAGATTGGACTGGTCTGCCACACATACTGGCAAATCAGGGTAGGGGGTTGGCCTGGTGGGGGTTATTGTGGGCCGCTCTCATCAGGATGCAGCTCCCACTGGTTTAGGTGAAGACCAAGTATGTGCTGTGCAGAACCAGGCTGGACTGCAACACCCATTGGTTCCAGTAGAAGGCGGGGCTGAAAACAGAACCAACCGAGCAATTGCAACTACCAGCTGACCGGGTGATGGACTGTGCTGGGCCCTGTGCTTGCTGGTGCATACGAGTATCTGGCCTGGGAACACCTCAGAGGAAGTTTCTCTGGTGATCTCCCCAATTGAAATGCCAGACTCAGAACCCTAACCATGAAGGGACAGAAGATGGAACAAGTTAATCAACCACCTCAGCTATAGGTTGGCAACAAAATACCGGGCAAATAGAGACGCTATGATGGACAATGTCAATTAATGGATTTTTCAACAACCTCATCGTGTTTGGAGAGGCAAGATTGGCAGCAATTTCAAAACTGGTGACCTATTGAAACCACTTCAATGAGTATGTCGGAGCACGCCCCACATGCGGGACTTGGGGTGGGTGGGAAATCAGGTGGGGCTTCTCCCTCAATATCCCCCTGTACCTCAGATATATGAAGGAAACAATATGGAAATAATAGTCTTACCCACTTTCCTGTAGCCCTTGACCCTTTATGCACTAATTAACCATGTAAAGATTGTTAAAATAAAAAAAATTAAAAATAAATAAATAAATAAAAGAAAATAAATGAGTCAGAGGAAGGAACCAATGCCACCCCAAAAATTCACCAAAAGGCCTGGTCAATCGCAGAGATTACAGATGAAGAAATTGACGACCTATCTGACAAGGAGTTCAGAGAAATAATTATAAACCTCTTGAGAGACAATGAAAAATGATGGGAGGAACTTAAGGAATTCAAAAACCACATGATCACAGAAACAAAATTAGTCAAAAATGAGATCCTTGACCTGAAGCACAGAGTTGAGAGCTTATCCATCAGAATTGTTGCAGCAGAATGCAGGATATCAGAATTGGAAGATTCCCAGAATGAAAGCAGGCAGATTATTAATCAACTGGAGAAAAATTTGAACAAAACCACAAAGGCTATGCAGGAATTGAATGACAACATCAAGAACACAAATATCAGATTTATAGGCATTCCAGAAGGAGAGGAAAGAAAGGTATACAACTGGTGCTCAATGAAATTATACAGGAGAACCTCCAAAACACTTAGAACATGAGCCAAGTCCAAATCCAGGAAGGCCAGAGAATGCCTCATAGATTTGACCCCAAGAGATCTTCACCCAGACACGTGGTAATCAAGCTCAACTCCAATGAATACAAAGAAAAAATCCTGAGACTAGCACAAAGCATAGACAAGCTTACATTTAGAGGCAGGTCAATCAGGATCATTGCTGACTTCTCAGAACAAACGCTCCAAGCAAGAAGGGAATGGAGTAAGTCTTTCAAATCCTGAAACAAAACAACTGTCAGCCAAGAATAATGTACCCAGCAAATATCTCATTTGTATTTGAGAATGGACTTAGATACTTCCATAGCAAGGAGAAACTAGAAGAATATACCAGCACAAAACCAGCTCTACAAAATCTCTCCAGAAATGAGCTACTCCCAGAGAAAAAGGAAGCAAACCACAAGCAAGGATGGCAAGTAGGAAGACCTCCCCACTAAAGTCCACTCAAGGAAAGACAATCAGATACCAACATCCTAAAAAAAAAAAAAAAAAAAAAAAACACATGGCAGGACAAAATCGCAATCTCTCAATATTAACCCTTAACACAAATGGCCTAAACTCATCAATCAAAAGACATAGATGAACAGATTGGATCAACAAACAGGACCCAACTATCTGCTGCCTACAAGAGATGCATCTAACCAGAACAGATGCTAAGAAACTGAAAGTGAAGGGATGGAAAAAGATAATTCACACCAATGGACAAGAAAAAAAGATTGGTATAGCATTCCTAATTTTAGATGATACAGACTTCAACGTGACACATCAAAAAAGACCCACAAGGATATTTTATATTATTGAAAGGAATGGTTCATCAGGAAGTGATTACCATCCTTAACATTTATTCTCCAAGTCCAGATGCACCCAGCTACATGAAATAATTACTTATAGATTTAAAGGGAGATACAGATGAACATACGATAATCATGGGAGATCTGAACACCCCATTAACACCAATAGATAGATCAATGAGACAAAAGCTCAACAGAGAAGCTACAGAGCTCACACAAACAATAGAACAACTGGACTTGATAGACATATATAGAACATTTCATCCTAAGGCTGCAGATTATACATTTTTTTCAGGCACCTTTTCCAGCGTAGACCACATGACAGGACACAAAGCAAGTTGAACCAATTTCAAAAAAATCGGAATGATACAATGTGCCTTCTCAGACCACCATGGAATGAAAGTGGAAATCAGCAATTCAAAATGCCCCAGGAAATACATAAACTCTTGGAGGTTGAACAATATGCTATTTAACAATGGGTTAGAAAACAAATTACAGACGAGATAAAAAAAAATTATGGAAATCAATGAAAAGTCAGATAACAACATGCCAAAACTTGTGGGACACCGCCAAAGCAGTGTTACGTGGTATGCTCATTGCAATTTGTAAAACAGCAGCAGAATGACCCACAAACAATAGGAAACAAGAAATTATCAAAACAAGGAAGGAAATAAATCAAATAGAAATTTTAAAATACTATACACAAAATCAATGACTCAAAATGATGGTTTCTTGAGAAGATAAAGTAGACACCTCACTGGCCCAATTGACAAAGAAAAAAACAAGAGATAGAATTAGCAGCATCAAAGATGAGAAAGGCAACATAACAACAGACACTGCAACCATAAAGAAAATAATTAGAAATTACTACAAAGAACTGTACTACAACAAATCAGAAAACCACCAGGAAATGGAAAGGTTCCTAGACTCCCACCAATTACCAAAACTTACCTCAAATGCAACAGAAGACATGAATAAACCCATAACCGAAGCAGACATAGAGTCAATGATTAAAGATCTCCCAACGAAAAAAAGCCCAGGCCCAGATGGCTTCACTACAGAATTCTACAAAACATTCCAAACAGAGATAACTCCAATCTTCTACAAACTATTCAAAACAATCACAAAGGAAGCAACCCTTCCAAACTCATTCTATGAAGCCAACATCACCTTAATCCCAGAACTGGATAGAGAACCATCAGAGAAGGAAAACTACAGACCAATCTCCCTGATGAACATTGATGCTAAGATCCTCAACAAAATCCTAGCCAATAGAATTCAAAATAACACCAGACAGATCATTCATCCAGACCAAGTAGGATTCATCCTGGGAATGCAGGGATGGTTCAACATATGGAAATCCATAAATGTGATACATCACATCCAAAAACTAAAAACCAAAAATCATATAACAGTATCAATAGATGCAGAAAAAGCTTTCAACAAAATCCAAGACCACTTTATGTTAAAAACCCTAACCAAGGTAGGCATAGAGGGAACATTTCACAACATAATGAAAGCAATATATGAAAAACACAATGTCAGCATCATACTGAATGGAGAAAATCTGGATCCCTTTCCACTGAGATCTGGAACAAGACAAGGATGCCTGCTATCACCACTGCTACTCAACATAGTCCTAGAGGTGCTCACAGTATCCATAAGACAAGACAAAGAAATCAAAGGAATTCAAATGGGAAATGAAGAAGTCAAGCTTTCACTATACGCAGATGACATGATTCTTTACATAGAAGAACCAAGAAACTCAATACAGAGGCTGCTAGAACTTATATGAGAGCTTGGTAGAGTGGCAGGGTACAAAATAAATGAACAAAAATCAACAGCCATAGTGTATGCAAACAGCCCCAGGATGGAAAAAGATCTAAACAGCAAGGTACCATTCAAAATAACAAAGAAAAGTATGAAGTATCTAGGAATAAGTCTAACCAAAAATGTAGGAGACCTTTTTGAAGAAAACTATAAAATTCTTAAAAAAGAAATTGAACAAGACTTCAAAAGATGGAGCAACATCCCATGTTCCTATATCATTAAAATGTCCATACTACCAAAAGCAATATATACATTCAATACAATCCCAATCAAAATACCGAAAACATTCTTCATGGAACTGGAAAAAAAGATAATACAAAGGCTCATTTGGAAACAGAAAAAAACACAAATAGCTAGAACCATCCTGAAGAATAGGAATTTAACAGGGGGAATCACAGTTTCGGACCCCTGGACATACTATAAGGTAGTGGTTATTCAAACAGCATGGTACTGGCACAAGTATAGAGAGGAGGATCAATAGAGAAGAATAGAAACAACAGAAGGGAACCCACACAGATACAGCCAAATAATCTTTGACAAAAAGACCAATGACAGTCCAAGCAAATGGGAAGGTCTCTTTAATTAATGCTGTTGGGACAACTGGCTGACAGCCTGCAGAAACAAGAAGATAGATCCACATTTTTCACCATACACTAAGATCAAATCAAAATGGTTAAAAGACCTAAAGCAATACCCAGAAACCTTCAAACGTTTAGAAGAAAAAGTTGGAAACGCCCTGCAAGACTTAGGTGTAGGACCTGACTTTCTAAAAAGGACACCAAAAGCACTAGCAATAAAGACCAAAATAAACAAATGGGATTTCATCAAACTAAGAAGCTTCTGTACAGCAAGAGAAACAATCAACAAAGTAAAAAGGCAACCCACAGAACGGGAGAAGATCTTTGCACACTACATAGGTGATAGGGGGCTAATCTCCAGGATATACAAAAATATTCAGAACAACCAAAACAACAAACCACTGAAGAAGTGGGCACAGGAAATGGGTAGATATTTCAAAAAGGAACAAACCCAAATGGCAAAGAAACACATGAAAAAATGCTCAAGATCCTTGGCAATAAGGGAAATCCAAATTAAGAGAACAATGAGGTACCACCTAACACCAGTAAGGATGACAGACATACAAAAAACTGCCAACAACACTTGCTGGTAAGGATGTGGAGAAAAGGGAACCCTACTCTACTGCTGGTGGGGCTGCAGGTTGGTACAGCCTCTATGGAAATCAGTATGGAGAACACTCAAACAACAAAAAATCTGCATACCACATGATGCAGCAATAGCACTTCTAGCACTCCTAGGAATATATCCAAAACACCTGTCACACAAGAAACCAACATGCACCCCTATGTTCATAGCAGCACAATCAATAAATGCAAAAACTTGGAAGCAACCGAAATGCCCATAAACAGAAGACTGGATAAGAAAGCTATGGTTCATATACTCCATGGAATACTACTCAGCTGGTAAAAAAAATGAAATGCAGGGTTTTTTTTTGTGGCCAAATGGGCCCAACTGGAAACCATCATGCTAAGGGAAATAAGCCAATCCCAAAAGGTTAGATACCACATGTTTGCTTTAATTTAAGATGAAATTATGTCAATCAGGAAAGTAGTACCTGTATATTGTAATATCATTTTAACCTCAAACAGCCTGTATCTAATGCAATAAGATAATGTGATGTAATCTATGAATCAACAATCAATGAGAGTCAGACTGCTTATGATCTACATCAAAGAACTGTAAAACCTAATATACTTTTAATATCCTATGTTATTCCATAATGGGGAGGAAGAGCAGAGAAATCTTACATCACCCTAGAATGTGTGAGGAAGACTCAAAGTCTAACCTATCAGGATCATAACTGGTGACTCATAGACAACATACTTGAATCAGCATTAGACAATAGTGAAACTACAAATGCACATGGGGGGAATCTGGAGAGATCCTGACAATCTCTTATCAGGAAGTCATATGCGTGGAGCAGGGGTGGACCACAGAGTGGAGCAGGAGGACAGAAGGAGGCTTACATCCCAACCCTGAAGACTCCCAGATCCTCACCAAGGACTATCAGTATGACCACCAAGTACTACAGCCCAACTGCCACAGAGACCATGGGGAATTGGAGTGCCTTCGGAGGCCGAGAGCTCTGAGGTCACTCACCCCCATTTGGATCTACCACATGGGATGGAAGAAGCCCAAATCCTGCCTTGCAGGATCCAAGGTCAGCGGAACAGCAACCAGGAGTGCTGGGCGGTCTGCAGAAACAGAAGAACAGTAAACTTCCTTCAGGACTAGGGAGAGGAGCTTTCTCTGGTCCTTGCCTGTTTCTGACTTTGGGTCCCCACCCTCTCTCACGATGACCATCAGGATAGCTCCAGAAACCCCTCAAAACAAACAAACAATCAAACAAACAAATAAGCAAAAAAAAAAAAAAAAACCCTAGAGTAGACTAGAGAACAACAAGAAAAGCTTAGAAACAGACAGGAAATGGTCAGCGGTGATGCGATTATAACTCACTGGGTGGGACACAAAGATTAGTTACTCCTCAGTAGGGTATTGAAGATTTCTCTGCACTCCCCTCCTAAAACTGTTCACCTAAACTGTTGACATATGTCTTGTTAGAGTTATAGAGTTAGACTACCCAAAAAACAACTAAGTTCAGCAAAATCATGCTTCAACTCTATAATTGTTAAATACTGAAATTAAAATAGAATGAAACAGATGAATAGTAATCAGTAGCCATTTTAAGGTGTATAGAACCTGGCTGTATATAAACTCATAATTTAAATGTCAATGTAGAAGTCACAGGATGTGGTTCAGAACTTGCATTCTTTTTTTTTTCTCTTTTAACATATTTGTTACTCAATATCATGTCAATTAATGCCATAATGTTATCAATTGCTATTGATGTTATATTGGGGCTTTTAATTGATCAGGATGATACTTCAGACCAGAGATGGTCTCACCAAGAAATCGTTGAACTTATCTGGACAATAAGATGCTGGACTTTATGCTTGGTAAATACTTCCAATGAACGAATCTCAACTGAATTTGAACTGTGGTAATGCAACAAGGTGGAGGAATCCACTATGGGGGAAGGGTTTGTGGAGGGGTGGGGGGAATCCTAGTGCCAATAAAACTGTGCCACATAATGCAATGTAATCAATTAAAAAAAAAACTGATCTGGCATCACATACTGCTGAATGTGCATGTGACACCCAGGGAATGCAGTGTGTTCATGGATGAAAAACCAACCAGGTGTTCCAGTGTCAGAACTTCTCCATTTGGGTCACTAAATTCACATGTGATCAGGCTTAAAAGCAGTAATCCTGGAAATTCTGTTTTCTTAATTCCGGACTAATGCCCATTAATAAAATTATAATGAAATGAAGCATGTTAACTTCACCACACGCAACACACCGGAAAAAAAATGCAGATTGTGTGTATAGGCACTAAGAACTCCACATGCAGAAAGATGTTTAGCTCCACAGCTATTTTAAGCTACCATTGAAAACAACTGCTCTGGCACCAGATACTGCTGAATGTGCATGTGATTCCTAGGGAACTCAGTATGTTGGTGAATGGCATATTCCCAAAACAGCGCCACATATGTTCCAGTGCCAAAACTACTCCATTTGGGTCATCAACTTCACATATCATTGGACTTACAAGCAGCTCTCCTGGAAACCCACTTCTGTCAATTCATTTCTCATGCCCATTGAGACAAACATACTGAAATCAAACATTTTGAACACAACAGAGAAAACAAGGATCTGGATTCTCACTCACGTGCTAAAAATGTCACGCTCAAAGATATGCTCATTTCCCAAGCGATTACCAGCTACCATTGAAAACAACTGCTCTGGTACCACACACTGCTGAATGTACATGTGACACCTAGGGAACTCAGTGTGCTGGTGAATGACATAGTCCCCAAGGAGTACCACAGGTGTTCAAGTGTCAAAACTGCTTCTGTGCCATTAACTTTACAAACCATCAGGTTTACCAGCAGCTCTCTATAAATACCTATTTTGTCACTTCTTGTCTTATGTCCATAAATCCAAATATAATGAAATCCTGCATGTTGAGCATCCCACTCAAGGCAAGGATGTAGATTCTCACTCAACATGCTAAGATCCACAAGAAGAACAAGTTCAGCACCCAAACAATTTTCAATTACCATTGAAAACAACTGCTCTGGAACCACACACTGCTGAATGTACATGTGACACCTAGGGAACTAGTGTGTTGGTGAATGGCATAGTCCCGAAGGAGCAGCACAGTTATTCCAGTGACAAGCTACTCCAGTTGGGGCAGTAACTTCACATACCACCAGGTTTGCAAGCAGCTTTCCCAGAACCTGTTTTGTCAACTCTGGTCTAACGACCACAGAGCCCAATATGAAATCAAGAATGCTGAGCACCCCATACAGGATGTCACTAAATGTGCTAAAAACATCACATGCAGAAAGAAGATCGGTGCTTGAATGATTTTCAGCTACCAAGGAAAACAGCCACTCTGGCACCACATACTGCTGAATTTGCATGTGACACTTAGGGAACTCAGTATACTGTGGAGCTGCATAGTTCCAAAAGAGTAGCATAGGTCATTCAGTTGCAAAACTACTCCTGTTGGGTCATTAACTTCACATACCATCAGGCTCACAAGCAGCTCTCAGGGAAACCATGTTTTGTGCCTTCTCATCTCATGCCCATACAGCCCAGCATAATGAAACCAAGCATGCTGATTGTCCCACACAAAACAAAGATGTGGATTCTCACTTAATGTGCTAAGAACTCCAGATCCAGAAAGAAGTTCAGCACCATCATCTACCATTGAAAACAACTTCTCTGGTACCACATACTGCTAAATGTGCATGTGACCCTTAGGGAACCAAATATGCTGGTTAAATGGCATAGTCCCAAAGCAGTAGCACAGGTGTTCCAGTGGCAAAACTGCTCCATGTGTGTCATTAACTTCACATATCATCAGGCTTACAAGCAGCTTTACCAGAGATCCTGTTTTGATATTGCTGGTCTACATGCTTGGAATGTATCTACTTAGAATTTCAGGTAAGTAAAATCTAGTCAGAGAACGGCTTGGTGTTTCTTAGTTCAACCATTCTTGGTTAGCTTTAGCCTGCTCAACATCAAACACCAGAGTAGAGAGTCAATGGCCACAAACGTGACAGAGTGAGCTTTATGCCAATCATTAATGGTGACACATGAGAAAACTAGAACCTCAATTTGTTAAACAAGTATCTCCAACTAAATCTAATGTGGTTCCATGTTTTAAAGGTCTGAAAGAGCAGAGGGCACTTGGGGAGTTAGATGGAGAACACTTCAGGAAAGAATCTAGGGGAATCCAGGTCCTACAAGAATGGAAAAGAAAAAAAACAGCAACTCAAACAAGAAGTGTCAGGGAAGGAAAGAAAAGCCAAAGCTTTAGAGGGCAACAAAAGTGAAGCCATTGGATACATCAAAAGCTAAGGAAGGTAAGGCATGCAATTACTGGGGATTGGAAACTGGACACAGTAATACAAAGGTCATTGGTAACCTTGCTGATTGTTAGTGGAGTGACCAAAGTACCTACCCAAAATATAAGTTACTGCTTGATGCCACTTAAGAATGTGTTCCTTTAAAAAAGAAACTGCAGATAAAAAATGACTGAGAAATCTTTGTATGGAGAGATGGTCCTTGTAGGCCTAAGTTAATCCCAAAGCTCTCCACATCAGGCTATCATCTAGATTCATTTAGGAAAGACAGAGAGAACTGAAGGGCCAGAGAGAATGACCCCATCACATGGGCAGGAGCCTAAGGATCGTCTCCCTGATGACATAAAGAGCCTACTCCCTTGAGGTCAGCAGGACTGAATCAAAAGAACCTGAGTACCTTCTCACACTATCAACAAAATCATGAGTTACTCCTCATGTTTAAGTGAAGCAGCTCAGATTTCTTCTTGGGACTGCTAGTCAGCCTGGGTGATCACAAGTAGAGGATGAAAAGATTACCTTGTGCCGTGGGCCTTAGGGTCGCTCTCAGAAGGGCTGGAGCTGTGCTCAGCTCCTGAAAAGACTCTCTTTTCCACTATGCTGGGCGTAGAAATGGACTCAGTTATATCAACATGTAGAAACATTGCATACACCTCTAGAAAGACTGAGGGTTCTACAGTAGTCAGGCCAACTTAGCACTATGATGTCAGAGTTCTAAGGCTCATGCCATAACTGACCACTGACAAACTCACACACCAGTTTGCTGTATTTGGGCTCTGGCTTTCAATTCCTTCAAATTAATCTGAGATAATCATTCCTGTAAGAAACACAGATAGCCACAAATCTTTCATGCACTATGCCCAAAATGGCAATATTTCCCAAAACTATATGACAATAATATTATTACTGTGTCACTAGGTAGTGAATCCCTGTAATATTATATACAGCAATTATGTTATATGTAAGCATGTATTATAAAATTATCTACAGTAACTGATGAAAAAAAACAGACAACATTCAGCAGCATGCAGAACTTAATGACTGTATTAACTTGATACTTAATATTAAAATATTTATATATGTGTTTATTTGAAAGGCAGCATGACAGAGAAGAGATAGGTAGAGCTAAAGAGAGAGGTCTTCCATCTGCTGGCTGCCATGACAGGTCCTGGGCCAGGCCCACACCAGGAGCCAGGGACTTCATCCTGGTCTCCCTCTGGCTGGCAGAGACCAAATCCAGGGCTCCAGCTCTGGCCAGTGCAGATCCCAGGAGGCAGCAGCAATGGCTCAAGTACCTGGGTTCCTGCCATCCTTGGGAGAGACCTGGAATGGCTCTTTGTTCCTCTGTCCACATTGGAGACGTGGAATGTGTTTTTAGCTCCTGACTTTGGCCCCAGGTTAGGGCCATACCTTAACTGTTGCTGGCATCTCAGAAGTTAGCCAGTGAGTGAAGTATTTCCATTTCTCAGATAAGCAAATAAAGCAGAAATTCAGAAGAGCTTTAGATATTTGAAAGCCCACATATTTCTGAATAACCTAATATTGTGGTATTTTTTGATCAAATGTGCTGCAAGAGCATTGTAGTAGATAAGAAAGGGTCACAAATCCTTTTCTCATTTCTCATGTAAACTCGTTCCCTTTGGAAGTGAGCTAGTAGCTGGCTTAACCAGCAGAGTGGCAGGTACATGGAGTCCATGCAGACCTGAGAGACCTGTGCCAGAGCTGGCTGCAGCCACGATCCATGGCTCGGCTCTTTTACCTGTCGCGTGGACCACTGAAGAGGCACCCCTGCAAAGCAAAAACCCGAAAACCCTGAGAACAATGTGGGCCAAATGTTCATATCCCCAACCTGCCCTCCACCCCCGCCACACATGAGGCTGCGGCAGGAGGACAGCCCTCCCTGACACAGAGCCCCCAGCCCTCCCTGACATAGAGACTGCAGGGCCTCCAGAGCTGTGAGAAACGGGCCTCTGGGGTTGACCAGCTGTGTTTATCATGGTTATAGCAGCCCAAAGGGTTGAGATTGACTGCTTTGTGTGAGGGTACTCATCTGTTTAACTGAACTGGGGTTGACTCTGCTATGTCAGCACAGGACGAAGAACTCTCCAGCTGTGTCACCTTCTCCCAGGGAACTACTGTCTCACCCTAGCAGTGAGCTATTGTAACAGCTGCCACATATTGAAGCTGAACACTTCAGGATCTATTTGTCCACCATCAGGAAAATGTATGTCTCTCATAGCTGACACACAGCAAACTCCCCTGAAAAATGAGAGCTTCATGAAAGCACATCTTGCATCTACTACACTGGGGTCTTCAACTAAGATTGCAAATTTAAATGAGTCAGTTAGGGGAAAAGAGGGGAACTCCTCATTGCCTAGGGCTCTGCAGTGATGCAATGAATATGGCAGCAAAAATTTTAAACAAAACATTAAATGGTAAAAGTAAAGTCTTTTGTTGATCGAAGAACCCTATTGGTCGACTGGAAACGTGACTGACATCAAACAATAAAGGGAACACATGTTCAAGGACTTCCACAGACGTCTAAGTTTTATCTGGTTTATCTGAAAGACAGGATTACTGACATAGTGGGGTCCACCCAGTGGTTCACTCCCTAAATGACCACAAGAAGCCAGAGGAAGGTCAGGCTGAGGCCAGGAGCTCCTCCTGGGTCTCTCACGTGGGCAGGGGCCCAAGGACCTGGGCACAATCCACAGCTGCTTTCCCAGAGCCTGAGCAGACAGATGGATGAGAAATGGAGCAGCCGGGACTCAAACTGGTGTCTCCATGGGATGCTGGCATTGCAAGTGGTGACTTAACCCATTGTGCCACAGTGCTGTTCCTCCAACAGACATTTCTTCCAAGATGATATATGGACACCAAAAAACCCCAGGGAAGACCCACACTCTCACTTAGAGTTAGGTGAGCACAGATGAGCACCTCTGGAGGACTCCATCACAGACTCACAGTGCATGGCACTGTGGGAATGTCCGTGGACCAGGGATCCTGAAGAACAACACAGAGATACGATCCAGTCAAAGCAGACTCAACAACAGCCATCTGTCCATTCATGCTTATGCACAATACCCTTCCAGTGTTGGAGGCAAGAGCCGAGTTTGCAAACATTTTGTTAGTAAGAGAAATCACCATGCAATACTAAACCAGCAGACACGATTCTGGCTGTGGGTGAAGGCAGTACTACTCTGATCCCTGTGGCTCTGCCTGAAGCCCCTCCCCAGGACGCCTCTCTGCTGACCCCAGGCAGCCTCCCACTGTGGACCTGGCACTTCTCCATGTAGTGAGGCCAGGTCAGAAAAGGCGGGCTCGCGTGCCCTCTTGTGGCCATCAGGGCTTAGTGTAGGATACGCATCCTCCGCGGGGAGGAGCCCAGCAGGCTCCATAAATGCTGACACCAAGGGCTCCACCTGACAGGGGAGTGGTAGCTTAAACCACTGCTTCCCGCGCTAGCTTTCCACACAGGAGAGCCAGTTGGAGTGCCAGCTGCTCCACTTTTGGTCCAACTCTTCACTAACGGACTAGGAAAGCAGCGGAGAATGCACCAAGCCCTCAGGCCCCTGCACCCCCAGTTGATGGAAAATCTCCCTTTATCTCCCTCTGTGTTATTCTGCCATTCAAATAAATATATACTTTTCCTTTTTTAAATTTGAAAACATAAGCCCTCTGACCTGAAACAAGTTAATTATGTAAGTCAACACTTTTTATTTTCAGAGGTAGCAGAAAGACTGAAAGAATGCTCCAAATGACAGCTGCTTCGTCATACAGACTGACTTATGCATGCAGCCACTTATTGGAAGCTAGCACTTAGCAGATGCGGACTAGAACTAACACTAGGTGTGCACACGTGACCGATTTGCTGAATCGTAAGTGTAGCCATCCCCCTGCAGGCACCAGTTTAGCCACAGAAGTGCACACTCGGGTTATCAGGCAGGAGACAGTGCAGAACAGCTCTGCAGGGCAGCATCGTGCTGGCTGCTTCTCCCTCCTCAGCGACCAGTCACTGACCCTGGTGGCCTGGGTGGCCATGGACGGAGGCTGGATTGGACTGCACAATGCACGCACTGCACGATGGGCTTCTGCTGCATGCTTCAGTTGCCTGGTGATGCCACCAGCACAGGAGACCATGCGGGACTGAATTGTTCCAGAAACATTTATGGGAGCAGTTCTGCTGTGTCCAAAATGGCTTTTCAGATAGTTTCCTGAGCTGGTGAAGACCGCTTTTGATAAGAATCAGTGAATGACCTTAATGGGAAGAGCCATGTTTTTCAGATGGGAAAGCTGAGGGCCGGGGAGGGAAAGGCACAGGCAGACGGCACACACCTGCGGGGAGTTGGACTCATGGGAAGTTTGCGCATCAGGATGAACATGCTTCGCTTTCCCATTCAGAAGAGCCAAGTGCTGAGCCTGTGAGTCAGCACAGTGCAGCAGAATGCACAGGAAGTCCAGGGACCTCCAGGAAAGACAGGAAGAGACCTGACCATGAGCCACCGCCGCTGGTCACTCAGGGCCAAAGCAGCACAAAGGAGCCACTGCCCCCTAGCCAAAAGCCACTCCAGACATGTTCTTGGCAACTAACTCAGCTAACTCTTCTATGCCCATGTGTCTTTCTGCAATGCCCGTTTGACATGGAACATACCTGCTTGTCCCTGCAGCTGAGACCTCTGCTGGTTTACAGGGCCATCCCTGTAAACCAAGGGCCCATCCCTGGTTTACAGGCTGCCCAGCACTGAGCAGCCCAGCCCCAGTTTTCCCGCCATCAGTTGGCAAGCTAGCTGGGAGAGGGAGCGCCCCCTCCCAGGGGTCCAGCCCTCTCACATCACCAGGGAGCTGCAATGACTGCTGACCACATGTGAGTGTGGGCTTTCTGTAGCAAGCTGCCCCCAGCACTGCAATTGCAGGGACATTCCAGCAGCTTCTAGGAGCTGTTTGTCCTCCTGGTCCCCTGCCACAGCATCACCACTGTGACCACAGTGCACAAAAAGTCTGTGGGGAGTGCAGAGTCTCTAGGTGTAGGTGAGCAGGCCCCAAGAAAATATTACAAACTGTATGACTAGATGCTAAAGAATAGGGGAGGAGGGTTCCAGGACAAAACCTGACCTGTTTTATTTTTTGAGAGAGTTAGAGATAAAGAGAGAGACAGGGAGAGATCTTCTATGCTCTGTGTCACTCCACAGAAGGCAACATCCAGAGTACAGCATGGCCAGATCTCACACGTGGGTGCTGAGGACCAGTGACTTGGGCCATCCTTTGCTGTCCCAGGCGCATTAATAAAGGAAGAGCTGGACTGGAAGTGGAGCAGCCAAGACTAGAACTGGTGCCCACACAGGATGCCATTGTCATCAAGTGCTGCCCACCCTGATCTCCTTAAGCCAGTTGTCATCATTCCCACTAATCCCCTGGCACAGCAGACAGTGGGCAGCAGGAGTGAGAAGGAAGCACAGCATCCCTGTTGTCTCAACACGTGGGCACAGCTTCCCCGGAAGGCGAGATGCCCTGCCCCAGCCCTGGCATGATGGGCACTTTGTGAACTCCAACTCAAGCAGCACCTTCCCCCTGCAGGTTCCAACTGAGATGCTGACTTGATGTCTCAGAATTGCTAGCTAGATTTTTCCACTGAAAATTAAGGTCACTGGGAACAAAAATAATTCTACTTGATTAATGATTATTGTTAAACAGGGAGCAAGAACTTTAAAAAAAACTGTATACTGGAAAATTGGATTAGATGAATATCATTAAAATGTCCATATTACTGAAAGTAATTTAGACTTTCAGTGTGATTTCAATCAAATTACCAAAGCTATCCTCCTCAGATCTAGAAAATATGATATTCAAGTTCCATGGAAACACAAATAACACAGACAGCTAAATAAATCTCCAACAACAAAAAGCAAGCCGAGGCGTCCCAGCACAGACTTCAGACGTGCTGCAGTCATCCCAATCTAACAGCCTGGCATCGTACACAGCAGACACGCGGACAGTGGGACAGACAGAAATCCCGGAAATCAGGCCACACCGCTGCAACCAACGCTCTACAAACGAAGTCAAACCCCGGGGAAGGACAGTATCTTCACCCAATGGAGCTGAAAAGCTGGGTCTACGTGTGCCCAAGAGTGAAACGAGGCTCCTCCTGACAGCTTACACAACTAATGCGAGCGGGTGAAGGAGCCACACCCTGACAGCATCAAATCATTGGAAGAAAACATGGAGGAAACACCCCAAGACATGGGAACAGGCAAGACCCCAGATGCGCAGGCAGTAAAAGCAAGATGGCAGTGGGATCACGGCGAGCTAAGGAACTTCTGCACTGCAAAGGGAACAGAACGACTGAGGAGGCAGCCACCAGCATGGGAGGAAATGCGTGCAAACTCTGCCACCCACAGAGGACCAACATCCAGGATCTATGAAGAGCTCCAGAAAGTCAGCAGCCGTCTAGGAGTGCGTGGGCAATGAGCATGCTGGTGCCTGGACCCATGGAGCACTTCTCCGAGAGGCCTGTGTAATTCCATGAAACGGTCAGTGAGGTTGTTTTCACAGGAGCCAAACCTGGCCCATTTCCAAGGGCTTACCAAGGTCTATCTTGTTCCTTTCCATGTCTTTCCCTTAATGTTTCCTACTGCTACCTAATCAAAAACAAATAGCTAGAGAGAGAGGAGGAGGAAAGAAGGGAGGGAAAGGGCCCAGCACCCTAGCCTAGTGGCTAAAGTCCTCACTTGCATTTGCAGATCCCATATGTATCTCAGCTGCTCCACTTCCCTTCCAGCTCCCTGCCTATAGCCTGGGCAAGCAGTGGATGACAGCTCAAAGCCTTGGGACCCTGCACTCCCATGGCAGACCCAGAAAAGGCTTCTGGCTTCGAATCAGCTCAATTATTGCTGTTGCGGCTACTTGGGGAGTGAGTCAATAGATGGAAGAGCGTTCTTTGTCTCTCCTTCACTCTGCAAATCTGACTTCCCAATAAAAATAAATCAAAAAGCAGAAGGGAAGGAGGGGGGTTGGGAGAGAACAACAGACAGGTGGCAGAGAGGGGAAAGCAGGGAGGGAAGAGGAAGGAGATGCTTTTGTGGGGAAGGACCGGGTTTTCAGGGGGAAATGGGGATGGGAGCAGCAGCTCTGGCCTCCCTGGAGTGAGCTGCAGCGCCTCCTCTGGGATGGGTCACCACTGGCCTTCCATCCCTACTCCATGGGCTGACCTGAAAGTGAGGATCCCACAAAGGGGTCTTAACCTCTGCTGCCCTAGGACATGTGAGAGGGACGGCAGTGAGACAGGGCTGCTCCCTGCCCAGCTCAACAGGCCCACAAACCAACGCTGGGCAGCAGGCAGTCCTGACTCCTTGCTCGGACTTTCTCTAAACACACCATCTAAATCCCAGAAATGCTTGAGTCCTGTCAGTTGGCTGTCCCTTTCTCCACATCAGTGATCTGTCAACACACTCGACCTGCTATAGTTAGGCCCATCAGAGCCTGAGAACGATTAGCACAAACCACCATAAACAGGCTCCATGGGAAACACCCCTCCCTGCACCATAGTGAGCACACACCCCTCCCTGCACCCCTGTCAGGACTCACAGCACACACCCCTCCCTGCACCCCTATCAGGGCTCACATCACACACCCCTCCCTGCACCCCTGTCAGGACTCACAGCACACACCCCTCCCTGCACCCCTGTCAGGGTCACATCACACACCCCTCCCTGCACCCCTGTCAGGACTCACAGCACACACCCCTCCCTGCACCCCTGTCAGGACTCACATCACACACCCCTCCCTGCACCCCTGTCAGGGCTCACATCACACACCCCTCCCTGCACCCCTGTCAGGGTCACAGCACATACCCCTCCCTGCACCAAAGTGAGCACACACGCCTCCCTGCACCCCTGTCAGGGCTCACATCACACACCCCTCCCTTCACCCCTGTCAGGGTCACATCACACACCCTCCCTGCACCCCGTCAGGACTCACATCACACACCCCTCCCTGCACCCCTGTCAGGGTCACAGCACATACCCCTCCCTGCACCCCTATCAGGGCTCACATCACACACCCCTCCCTGCACCCCGTCAGGGCTCACAGCACACACCCCTCCCTGCACCCCTGTCAGGACTCACATCACACACCCCTCCCTGCACCCCTGTCAGGACTCACATCACACACCCTCCCTGCACCCCGTCAGGGCTCACATCACACACTCCTCCCTGCACCAAAGTGAGCACACACCCCTCCCTGCACCCCTGTGAGGTCTCACAGCACACACCCTCCCTGCACCCCTGTCAGGGCTCACAGCACACACCCCTCCCTGCACCCCGTCAGGGCTCACAGCACACAGCCCTTTGAAGAGCCTCTTCTGGACCCCGAGAGCAAGTTGAGCAGCTGAGAAGCGTATTGCAGGGCTCCAGGTGGGATGAGGAAAACCAGAGTGTTGACCATGGGCTGCCAAGCCTGAGCTTTTGTCATCCCAACAAAATGGCCCACCTCTGACACAGGCTGGCATGATCGGAGCTGTGAGGGTCTGTCAATTCTAGACTCAAGCGTGGTCACCCACTCAGCCTGCCATGCCCTGAGCACTTCCCTAAAGGCCTGGGACCATCCCCCTGCTGCCCTCTGCCCCCACTCCCTGGGCCCGCTCAGCACCTGCCTCAGCCTCTCGTGCAGAAGTGAGAACAGATGCCATCTTCAGCTGGGCACCCCCCACTCTGAGGGTGAGGGGCCAGCCCAAGGTGGAGTCAGAGAAGCCCATGCCTTCAGGTGTCAGGTGCAGCCCTCGGTCTTCCTGTGTGTCCTCTTCCACTCTGTTGTCAGCAGGGGCGCCAGGCCATCACCTGCCCAAGGTCCCTCCTTCCAGGTCAGGCCCCAGGGCTCAAGCTGGCCTGGCTGAGGCGGGATGTGAATCCCCTAAAGGTTCCGGCTCAGAACCTCCTAGCAGGGGACACTTCCACAGAACTGGGAGGGCATGCAGGGAACCCCTTGTTGTCGCTGAGGTTCCACTGCCCAGAAAGGGGTCAGGGAGACCCTAGGTGTCAACGCACCATGGAACCCAGGAAGTTAAATAAAATCTTAACTCATACAGCTGGGGGAGGAGTAATAGCTGTGGGAATAGCTCAGCCTCTTGCCAGAGGTGTGACTGCAGACCCCTCCAACAACTGGCCTCCAGTCATAAAAATCCACCTGATGCTGAGAGGGCCTGCAGCAAGCCCCAGCGGGCAACACCTGGAAACAGGCAGAAAAAAAGGACCTGGGAAAAATGGTTGCAGGCAGCTTGGACCCAGCATGAAAAGCAGGACCACCTCAAGCCACCAGAACCGACACCTGCTCTCCTCATTGTCCCAGCCCCCGGCCACTGCTCTGTGCTCACAGGAGAGAAGAGACACGCAGCCCCCAGATGCCAGCCCATGCTGCATAGCTGCTCTCCTCACTCTGCCACAGCGTACAGCCCTGGCCTGCCCACTTGGTGCCCACAGACCCCATCTGCACTCAGACCCGCTCTGTCACACTTTTCCTTCAGTAAACTCTGCTTCCACTGAGCCAGCTCCGATGGACTTCTGTATCACCAAGGCCCAGGATTCTCCTGAGGCAGCAGGTCACACATCCTGGCTGGCCCGTACCTACTGGCCATGTGACCTCAGGAAGCTGTGGTGCTGGGGCAGGGGGCTTCTCCTGCCCTTGTGGGATAGCTGGGGCTCATCTGCTGTCCCCCAACCACCATCATACTCACACATGTTAGTGACAGTGCCAGGCCAACAGTTCAGGCATAGCTCATTCTGAATCCCTTCTGCTGGCAGTGCCAGAGCAACCATACACTTCCAAGTGAGTTCCCTGGATGAGCCTGGGTTCCTGAGCCTGGGCAGAGACTGGCACTGCTTTGGGTGAGGACAACACAACAGAGTTCCTGCCCACTGATGGCCTGTGTGGAGTGAGAGGTTCGCTGACTTGTTCCCTGAGGGGTCCTCAGGAGACCAGCAGAGCAGGCTGGGGTGCAGGAGGAGGCTCTGGCAGCGAGGAGGTCCAGGAAATTATGATCTCATGGCCTCGTGCTAAGGGCCTGGACTGGGGCAAACAGGGACTGGGCAGTGTTCATGGAGAGCAAAGCAGAGTGGGAATCAGAAAGCTGCAACTTCTCTGCAGATCCCTTTGCATCTGGCCAGGCCACCCAGGGCTGTAGCTGCTGGCCGAGCACAGCAGGGGTGCCTGAGCAGCACCTCTAGGCCACAGCTGCCTGACCCCTTGATAGGAACCCTGCTTGCCCAGGCCCAGGCCCCAGGCAGGGCAGCGGAAGCACTTCCTCTGTGCTGGCCTGCCCATCTCACCATCTCTGCTCTGGACACTCCAGCCTGCCAGGTGCACACTGGGAGCTTGTTCCCCTTCCAGGACGGTGGCTGCGGTGCTTGGCAGATCTGCTGCTGTGCACTTTACACCAGCTCCCAAACCCTCATTACCAAAGCAGAGCTCTAAAATGAGACTGGGGCTGGACTGCAATTCGTGGTCTGGGCCCTAGACAGCCTGGCAATTACAGGTTTTCCTGGCGCTAATCAGGGGGCACTCGCTGAGTCCGTTCTGCTGACTGGGACATAGTGAAGAGCCACGAAGGGCTCCTTCACAGCTGCCCCTCTGTATGGGCCTGGGTGCTGACGGGACAAACATTGCAAGCAGGCACAGACCTGACCTTGGAAATCTGCAGCCAGGTCTGGGTCCCTCCCAGTGTGCTGGCAACCCTGGACAGGGATAAACCCTCCTGGCAATCCCTCCAGATATAACACCTGCAGGGAGCTCTGCTCACACCACAGGGTTCTGCTCACACCACAGGATACTCTGCTAACACAGAGGCTCTGCGCACACCACAGGAGCTCTGCTCACATCCCAGGGGCTCTGTGTACACCACAAGGGGCTCTGTTCTCACCACAGGGCACTCTGTTCTCACCACAGAGGGCCCTGGTCTCACCACAGGAGCTCTGCCCATACCACAGGGACTCTGGTCTCACCACAGGAGCTCTGCTCACACCACAGTGGTTCTGCTCATACCCATAGGGGCTCTGTTCACATCACAGGGGCTCTGGTCTCACACAGAGGCTCTTTTTCATCTCTTTCCCAGCTCTCCAGCTCCCTTTCAATGGCCTTGCAGGACACCTCAAGGTCAAGAGTAAGATAGACACCAAGCCTCCTCTTCAAAGTGTCCTAGCAGGGTTGCATCAGCTCCCACACACAAACCCATGATGTGTTTCTCTGTGGTGCCCATATCATGGCTCAGTATCCAGTGGAAGCTCCTGGAAAAAGCAAATGCAAAGACACCAGTGTCCCAAGAGGACCAAAAAGCCACAAAACAGGTAGGGTGACAGGGTGGGGCACTGTACTACCAAGCATGGAGGGAGGTGGCTCCAAACGCTGGCACAGCTGGGGAAGAAATACCCTCTGGGTCTACGCAACCTGCCCTGCAGAAGCAGAGTGAGGAGTGTGGAGTATGCTTTCACCCACCATTACCCTGGAGGAGGGAGACAGGAAGGAGGAAGAGGAAGGAGATGGGAGGGAAGGGCATAGGGAAAAGGGAGTGGAAGGGAGGAGGAAGAGGGGAGGAGAAGGGAAGGGGAATGAGGGAGAAGAGAAGGAGGAGGAGGGAGAGGGGAGACAAGGAATGAACAGGACGAAGGGAACAGGAGAGAAGAGAGAGGGAGGGAGGGAGGGAGGGAGGGAGGAGAGAAAAGGGGCTCTTGATATAGGACGGAGGCATAGCACAGGTTCACTGTGCACTTGGGTCACTGCTGGGAGTCCCTCCCATGGCACCACAGAGGCTTCCTGGGGAAGTCTGAACACCTGCTCCCTGCATACCATGTACTGTGCCACTCACCCCCAGCACCAGCCAGAGCAACCAGCCCTTGTACTGACACTCCGGAAAGATCCAGTGTCATCCCCAAGCCTCAGGAGGGCACCAGTCTCCGGGCAACAATAATCAGGCAAGTCCTAGTTGCCAAGGCAGGAAGGGCAGCAGGTTGTTCTAGTGGCCAGTTCCTGGCTGCTATGCAGGGACAGACCTGGAGGAGACACTCACAGTGTGTCAGTCCCCACTGCAGTGGGAGAAGTCCCAGTTCTAGGGATATGGCCCAGGTTTGTCTTCTGCTCAGGAATACCAGTGAGGTTGCCATCAACAGGGCCTGGCCAATTCCCTTATAACACTTCCATGGCTATTGTGGGCTGTCCATCTATGTGTGTGTACTCTGTGTGCCTGCATGTGCATGCTCTGTGTGCCTGTGTGTGCTGGTATGTGCACGTGTGTGTGTGAGGGTGTGTGCATGTGTGCATATGCTCACATAGTCTGGGTGTGCCTATGTGTGTACTCTGTGTGCTGGTATGTATGTGTGTGCCTGTGTGTGCTGGTGTGTGCACGTATGTGTGTGAGGGTGTGTGCCTGTGTGCCTGCATGTGCATGCTCTGTGTGCCTGTGTGTGCATGTGTGCATATGCTCACATAGTCTGTGTGTGCCTCTGTGTGTGTGCTCTGCATGTCTGTGTGTGTGAGGGTGTGTGCCTGAATGTGCATGCTCTCTGTGTGCATTCTCTGACTGTGTGCATGCTCTGTGTGACTGTGTGTGCATGCTCTCTGTGCCTCTGTGTGTATTCTCTGTGTGATTGTGTGTGCAGGTGTATGCACGTATAGGTGTGTGTGTGTGTGGGTGTGTGCCTCTGTGTGTGTGCTCTCTATATCTGTGTGTGTGAGGGTGTGTGCGTATGTATGCATGCTCTCTGTGCCTCTGTGTGCATGCTCTCTGTGTGACTGTGTGCATGCTCACATAGCCCCAGCATAGCCCTCCTGGGTGAGTCCTCCTATGTCAGCCCTCCTGGCTGAGTTGGCCTAGGTGACCCCTCCTGGGCAATCCTCCTGTGTGGTGGTCCCTCCTGGGTGGGCTTTCCTGGGTGAGTACTCCTGGGTGGTCCCTCCTAGACGGCCCTCCTGGGAGAATCCTTCTGCTGTGTAGGCCCTCCTGGGTGGCCCTCCTAGGTGGCCCTCCTGGGAGAATCCTCCTGAGTAGTCTTCTGGGTTGCCCTCCAGGGTGGTTCCTTCTGGGTGAATCCTTCTGAGTGGGTCTTCCTAGGTGGCCCTCCTGGGTGGTTCCTCCAGTGTGGCCCTCCTGGGTGGGCCCTCGTGGGTAGGCTCTGTGGCCCTGCCTCGCTCAGGTCTAGTGGGTGGGATTCATCTGTGTCAACATTGTATCCATAGTTGATGCCAGGACCCTGCTCCAGTTCCTTCTTTCCGGGCCCTTGAGTTGGGTCATCATCACATACATATCCAAATTCACCACAAAGAGTAATTGGGAGGATTTACTCTGACTTAGGAGAATGGTTCTGGGCAAGGCCATTCCAGACTTCAATATCAAATGTGAAAGGTGTTCTGTCACCAGAAACAGGCCCTTTCCTGTGCACCAACAGGCATTCAGGGCAGTCACAACATACCTAACATTGTTCTGGTTCTACCTCCATTTAGGCAGCTACTTGACTTGCATTTGTCATTTTGTGTCCACTGTGAGGGTGGCCTAAGGGCCAGTTCCTAAGGAGTCATATGGCAGCTACACTGGTTCCCCCCAGGGAGCTTGCTAACACCACAGACAAGTCCTGCTGCGGAGCTTCTGAAAGCAGCATGCCTCGGGAGCAACCCTGCCAGCCAACCCTACCGCCCGGCCATCCCACCAGCAGTTGCGTTTCCACCAGAGCCCCTTTGCTGGAGGGCTCCTCTGCCAACTGGGGCATCCTGACACCAAGGCATGCACTCCTCTGGCACACCAAGATCCACACATAGCCAAGGGACACTCACTAACAGAGCCACAAGGCACACACATTCTTCAGAATGTGGGTGATGGAACAGCCTAGTGGCTGAATCCTCACTTTGCATGTACCAGGATCCCATATGGGTGCCGGTTCGTGTCCTGGCTGTTCCACTCCCCTTCCAGGCCCTGCTTGTGGCCTGAGAAAGCAGTGAAAGAAGGCCCAAAGCCTTGGGACCCTGCACCTGCGTGGGAAACCCAGAAGCTCCTGGCAACGGATTGGCTCAGCTCTGGCCGTTGTGGCCGCTTGGGGAGTGAACCTGCAGGCAGAAGATATTTTTCTCTGTACATTGTCTCTGTAAACCTGACTTTACAACAAAAATCTTACAAAAAGAAAGTGAATACCAATGACAACTCAAGCAAGTGGGAAGGCCTCTTTAGTAAATGTTGTTGGGACAACTGGCTGATAGCCTGTAGAAACAAAAAGATAGACCCACATCTATCACCATACACCAAGATCCAATCTACATGGATAAAAGACCTAAACCTACATCCAGAAAACTTTAAACTCTTGCAAGAAAATGTAGGAAATACCCTGCAAGACCTAGGAGTAGGTTCCAACTTTCTAAGAAGGACACCAAAAGCAATAGCAGTTGAGAACAGAATAAACAAATGGGACCTCATCAAACTAAGAAGCTTCTGTACAGCAAGGGAAACAATCAACAAAGTAAAAAAGCAACCCACAGAGTGGGAGAAGATCTTTGCACACGATATAGGCAATAGGGGGCTAATTTCCAGGATATACAAAGAACTTCAAAACAACCAAAAAACCAAAACAAACAAGCCACTCAAGAAATGGGAATGGGAAATGGGCAAACATTTCACAAAAGAACAAGTCCAAATGGCAAACAAACATATGAAAAAATGTTCCAGCTCCCTAGCAATAAGGGAAATCCAAATTAAAACATCGATGAGGTACCACCTAACACCAGCAAGATTGGCCCACATAAACAAGAACACCAATGACGCTTGCTGGCGAGGATGGGGGGAAAAGGGAACCCTACTCCACTGCTGGTGGAGCTGCAAATTGGTACAGCCTTTATGGAAATCAGTCTGGAGAACACTCAAACAACTCAAAATTTGCATACCATATGACCCAGCAATAGCACTCCTAGGAATATATCCAAAACACCTGTTTTACGACAAACCAACATGCATCCCTATGTTCATTGCAGCACAATCAGTAATTGCAAAAACATGGAAGCAACCAAAATGCCCATCAGCAGAAGATTGGATAAGAAAGCTTTGGTTCATCTACTCCATGGAATACTACTCAGCTATTAAAAAAAACAAAATGCAGTTCTTTGTGGCTAAATGGGCACAACTGGAAACTATAATGCTAAGGGAAATGAGTGAATCCCAAAAGATTAGATACCACATGTTTGCCTTGATTTAACCTGTAATTTATTGTTTGGTTGTTTGTTATTTTTTGAACGTGTCATTGATGCTGTCTCAACCCAGATGTTTCGAAGAATGGAACTTGCATTATTTTTAACATATTGTTTACCCAATACAATGTCAATTAATTCCATAATGTTGTATATTGATACTGAGGCCTTGTTGAGGCTTTTAACCGACCGGATCTTTACTCTGTTAGACCTATCTTCAGACCATAGAAGGTCTCCCCAGGAGGCCACTGAACTTATCTGGACAATAAGACGCTGAACTTTATGCTAGGCATGTGTTTGCAAGCAATGAATCTCAACTGAACTTGAACTATGGTTATGCAGCAAGGTGGAGGAATCCACCATGGGGGGAGGGGTATGGGGAGGGGTGGGGGGAATCCCCAGCGCCTATAAAACTGTACTACATAATACAGTGTAAGCAACAATAAAAAAAAAAAAAGTGGTGGCTGCTGCAGAGTTCCTTAAACCATAGCACCATTTTGGATGCTGAAATTTCATCTGTCAGTGAGCAACACACTATGCGACACAACTTGGTGGTTCTGTCCTGGTGCCTGTAGGTGCTGGGGAAAGGCCTGGACATCAAGGAAGATGCACAGCTTGGTGCTGGACCTGGTGCCCAGCAGAGCAGTCACTCCCAAGGCTCCTCTCCTGGGTCCCCAGGAAGCCCCTCACTTCCTGCAATGGATCAGAGCTGGCTTCTTCCCCCAGGACTCCTGTTTGGAGGCCTTGTGCTTAGGATGCATGGTGGGGGCACAGCAGAGGCACCCGGTGTCCTTTTAGGGGATTGAGGACTTTTCCTGGGACCTTGGTTACAGAGATAGGGCAAGGCTGGCCTGGCCTCTCCAGTGTCCTCCCTGCCACATGACCAGCCCCTCACGCAGGCTCTGATTGTGATGCCACCCACCTCACCAGAGAACACACAGCGGGGTCTCTAGTCCTGGACACCGCCCAGCACGAGATTTTGTCAGCCACAGAAGGTGGACTATCATACTCTGATGTGTTTAAATGTTGGGTGAGAGGAATGCCTGTTAACGACAGTCCTGACACCCACCATATGACCTGTGATGTGTCCCTTAGCGTCTCGGGGTCTATTTTGCTTTCACACCATAAGTATGGCTCCCGTCTGATCACATCTGCAGTGTGGTAAAGGAAACCTCTCCCTCCCCTGTCCCCATCCCTCCTGCCTACAAGGTGCAGCCACGTGTACATGGTCTGGGTGGTCTGGGTGGTGATTTTTCACTCTTCACACAGGAAGGCCCTGGGCCTTTGCACCTACTCAGTCTCAGACTCCAGGACCCAGGGTCCCAGGCCTGGGCTATGCTCACAGCACAAACCCCAGGTTAGGCCAGCCCACTGCCAGCTGCCCCATGGAGCCTTCTCTGCTGCCAGACCACAGGTCTCTGGCTGTCTCCTCTCTCACCCCTATGTTCCTGTAGAACCTGTGGAGGGACAGGAGAGGAACAGGAAACCAGCAGGACCTGACTGGAAGAAGGTAGTCTTAGAATCAAGGGCAGGCACAGCATCTCTTCCACAACACAGTTACATGGAAGGATGTCCCGACATGTGAGCCCTGAGGCCAGCTCCACCTAAAGGGACCGAGCAGAGGAGTATGCCATCCCAGTAGCACCCAGAGGGGCACTGCTGGCCAACCAGAGGCCACTGGAACCAACACAGCCCCAAAGACCATTTTCAGATGACAGCAGGCTGCCCACACCGGATGTCAGGAGCCCTGGGGCCACTTCCCTCCTTCCCTGAGCAGCTGTGGCTGCCTCATCCCCCACGCACCCATGGAGACAAGCCTCGGAGGCCATTTCCCACTTGGCTATTGGACTCCTGTCGGTGGTGGGCAAGA
>NW_024465355.1:0-81321 GCF_017591425.1 Ochotona curzoniae | reverse complement strand
TTTTATTTGCTTAGGGAAAGCTGAGCTCTAAAAGAGTTAAAAACATCCAAGTATTTTACCTTAAATCTGTGATTAAACTGATCCACAGGATAAGAAATTTAAATGACATAAATTGTTATGGATATTTTGTTGAAAAGTAGCCCAAATGAAGCTAACATAGCCATGTTTATGCTGGAAACTATTTTTAAGGTCAATAAGCAAATATGTACTACATGTATAGTGCTCACTCCTACAAGCACTCAGATATATAACTAAAATATGCTTTAGAACTTGGCTAATTCTTTTTTTCCTGCCAAGTTTATTTAAAATTTGATGAAATCACAGAAATAACATTCAAGGTTGGAGTAGGCAGAGAGGAAAATGCACAAGAAAGTTGTTTTTACTTTTATCTTTTATCCACAGTGAGAGAGAGTGACCCTCTCCATTGCCTGGCCTCTCAGGAGCCTAGGAAGGGGAGTGGTTACATGACACCACTCTCCAATCCCAGATGAGTGTAAGTACCAGAGTCCAGCTCCAACTGACTCAAGAGCTTGTAAAGGATGCATGGATCAGTGAGACAATAAAAGGAAGAGACAAGATGTGGACCACTATGGCATGATGCTCATAATGGACAATTCAGTAAAGTTGCCTTCTTTGTTTATACACAAATCATCATAAGCTTTTGCACAACATCCAATTGTTTTATTTTTACTTCATTATAAAAGAATGATTATAAAATCAATCCTAAAAAATGTTATTATTTTACTTCAGAGAAAATATTTTCAGCAAGCTAGTACTCATTCAAACCTGCCGTGACCTTGGCTGAAGTCAGGAACTCCATGGTGGCAGCACATGCAGTTACATAGTGACAAGTGGTTTACTTATATCCAAAATCAATTTTCACTAAGCACAAACTAACTAATATTGCTTAAAATATCAATAGTAAAGAGTTAAAAGATCATAAATGAAAGAAATTTATAAAAGCACATAACATAGATTCTTTATTAAATCTTCTAATCAATCATTCACTAATTACCACCACCTTCAGCTAGTGTTGATTCAGTTGTTTTTTTTCTTCTTTTGTTAAAGGGCGGTGAAAGGGATCAGGGCAACTCAGACAATCTACAGAGGACCTTTACGAGAAACTTCCTTTTACCTTTATAAACTGTTTTCCTTCTCTAAATATGAGTTCCAATACAAGGTAGAAGTTGTTATAAACTGTTTTCTTTCCCTAAATATAAGTGCCAATATAAGGTAGATATTTTAAGCCATTTTGGGGGGGTTCACATTTGTCTCCCTTTAGAAGATGCCCCATATACTTTCTGCTTTCCTCAGTGAGAAACCAAAATGCATCATATCATGTGTTGTAACAGTTCAAGGTAAATGGAAAACAAACTGCACCTCCATAATTGCCATCTGTTCCAAAATATTATCAAGCTGTTTCTTAAGGTAAACATTACTTGTATTAGGGCAGGCTTAGGGCAAAGGTGGGCACATAACAAAATGTTTGGAGACATTGTGAGATCAATTTTACTATTGTATTTTTAGCTGTGTGTCATTGCCTTTTGTCACTAAAGATGTTTTTATCATAACTTGATTGATCAGTTTGAGGTGTTATACCAGTTACAGGAATCATTTCACATTTGCAGAAAAACAGCAACAGCACGCTCAGGAGAATTCTATGAAACATCAGAAAGGTGATTAAGTGTCCATACAGTGGGGTGAGGCAGCAATGAGGCAACCAGAGACATTCTGCTGGGCCTTGCCTCGCAGCCAGAGACTCCTTGTAGCCTTGCTAACCAAGGACCAGTACTCATCACACACCCATGCCATCCGAACCAATTGCATGGCTCCCTACATGTGAGTAAAACTTGGGGAAGGGAATATGACTGACCCATAGGCAAGCTGTATTGCATTGGGAGGAAGAGAAATGACCTCCAATTAGTGTGTCTAAGCTTTCTGTCTGCCTGTGTTGTTTGATTCCCTCCTGAGATTTTCAACTGCTGTTCATATAAGTTGCTCAGAGATACAGTTTCATTTAATCTCTTGCAGCTGCTTCTTGCTTATTAGAGATTTAGACCTTACAAGTTCTGGGTTCAGAAGTCTCTCCATATATGATAAATTCATGCCACAAACAATATAAAGTGTGGCTGTTATTGGTGGCTATGATCCCCATATCATCTTAGTCACTCTAATAAGCTAGTAACCTTACTCTGTCATTTAAAGTGGCATCCAAGAACCTCGACTGGTTTGCAGAGAGTAGCACAACCTGTACTGTGTTTTCCAATGCCAAGACACACACCAAATTCTTTGGTCCTTGAGACTAAAGAGTTCCTGTTCCTTCTAGGACATGAGAGCCCAGGTTTCTCTGTGATGCCAAAGGCCACCAGTGAGGCTCCTCTCATCCACACACTGTCCTTTAGGTTCTGTCCTAGCAGAGTTGTGAGCACCTAGAATCTATCAGATTGCTGCTCTGCCTTTCCCAGAGCAAAACAATCACAGTGACCACAGCCTAACCAGGACCTGCCAGATATCTGGCCTGCCAAGGGCTATCAGTGGCTCCTCCATCAATTCTCAGGCCAATCTCACTAGTATGCTATTGGTGGAACTTACATAGGGGCCCCAGCATTACAATTTAGGTCTGCCAATTCCAGAGGTGTATTTTGGTGTAATGCAATGCAGTCTGGCAAGGACCCATAAAGTACCTGAATTTCCATCTTCAAGACCAGTGTTTCTGCATGCTGCAGTTACAGCCTAGTACTATTGAGGCCTTACCCTGGCCCCTTCCAGCCTACAAATTTAAGTAATCAGTATATGGTTAGCCTAGGACCTCAACGCAAACATTAAGCCTGCCTGCTCCCAGACTGGTGCTTTGGTGTGCCATGAGTTTTGCCTGCCTTAGCCCCAGAAACAGGCGCTTGCCTACCCACTCTCATCATTTTGGGAAATTGTGTACACCACCTCCCTATTACTTCTGAGGCCTCTTGATATGCCCACTCCAAGGTTGTTGTCTCAGTATAGGTCCAGCCATTTTCTAGAATGCCAGCATTAAGCCCCTGGCTGGCAGCTCTCAGACTGACATGGTATCATACCACATATGCAGCCTGCCTAGAACACAAGAGTCAGACCCCTGGCTAACCACTATAATGGGAATATATTATTAAGGCTGTTAATTACCCATGATTATTTTAGGCAGGGTATCTACATACTTGGACACTTGCAGTAGAGGCTGTCCTTAAGTGTAGGAGAAATTATCTAAACCCATGGTACACTTTTTTGTTCATTTGTTTAAGATTAGTGTCAGCTTCCAGAGAACAGCAACTTCCAGATAGAATCATGTGGTTAGTGAAATTTGTCTGCTTTAAGGTGCCACAGCCTTAAAATAGAAAAAGTGATGGCTATAATTACCTTTTTGCCTTTTGGAGAGGAATTTGAGATCTTCAACTGACTTGCTTGAATAGGAATGTATATCTTCTATGTGGTCCTGGTTCTAAGTGGCACAGCTCCAGCTCCAGGCCCCTCAATGTAGATCAGAACAGCTACTTTACCTTGTGGATTTCTGGTCTCAAGCACCTCCTGGGACGCTGTCCAGATTCAGGCTCTAGGTCATCACCAAGGCTCTCCCTAGGAAAGTAGAGAAAGGGAAAGGGACTAGGAAGAAAGAAGAAAGATTAAAAACAAAAAAAGCCTTAGGTTTTTTCTTTTCTTTCTTTTTTTTAAGATTTGTTTTTTTTTTTTTCTTTTTTTTTTTTTTCATTGTTGTTGCTTACATTGTATTATGTAGTACAGTTTTATAGGCGCTGGGGATTCCCCCCACCCCTCCCATACCCCTCCCCCCATGGTGGATTCCTCCACCTTGTTGCATAACCATAGTTCAAGTTCAGTTGAGATTCATTGCTTGCAAACACATGCCTAGCATAAAGTTCAGCGTCTTATTGTCCAGATAAGTTCAGTGGCCTCTTGGGGAGACCTTCTATGGTCTGAAGATAGGTCTAACAGAGTAAAGATCCGGTCAGTTAAAAGCCCCAACAAGGCCTCAGTATCAATATACAACATTATGGAATTAATTGACATAGTAATGGGTAGACAATATGTTAAAAATAATGCAAGTTCCATTCTTCGAAACATCTGGGTTGAGACAGTATCAATGACAGGTTCAAAAAATAACCAACAACCAAACAAAAAATTACAGGTTAAATCAAGGCAAACATGTGGTATCTAATCTTTTGGGATTCACTCATTTCCCTTAGCATTATAGTTTCCAGTTGTGCCCATTTAGCCACAAAGAACTGCATTTTGTTTTTTTTAATAGCTGAGTAGTATTCCATGGAGTAGATGAACCAAAGCTTTCTTATCCAATCTTCTGCTGATGGGCATTTCGGTTGCTTCCATGTTTTTGCAATTACTGATTGTGCTGCAATGAACATAGGGATGCATGTTGGTTTGTCGTAAAACAGGTGTTTTGGATATATTCCTAGGAGTGCTATTGCTGGGTCATATGGTATGCAGATTTTGAGTTGTTTGAGTGTTCTCCAGACTGATTTCCATAAAGGCTGTACCAATTTGCAGCTCCACCAGCAGTGGAGTAGGGTTCCCTTTTCCCCGCATCCTCGCCAGCAAGCGTCGTTGGTGTTCTTGTTTATGTGGGCCAATCTTACTGGTGTTAGGTGGTACCTCATCGATGTTTTAATTTGGATTTCCCTTATTGCTAGGGAGCTGGAACATTTTTTCATATGTTTGTTTGCCATTTGGACTTGTTCCTTTGTGAAATGTTTGCCCATTTCCCGTGCCCATTTCTTGAGTGGTTTGTTTGTTTTGGTTTTTTGGTTGTTTTGAAGTTCTTTGTATATCCTGGAAATTAGCCCCCTATCGCCTATATCGTGTGCAAAGATCTTCTCCCACTCTGTGGGTTGCTTTTTTACTTTGTTGATTGTTTCCCTTGCTGTACAGAAGCTTCTTAGTTTGATGAGGTCCCATTTGTTTATTCTGTTCTCAATGCTATTGCTTTTGGTGTCCTTCTTAGAAAGTCGGAACCTACTCCTAGGTCTTGCAGGGTATTTCCTACATTTTCCTGCAAGAGTTTGAAGGTTTCTGGATGTAGGTTTAGGTCTTTTATCCATGTAGATTGGATCTTAGTGTATGGTGATAGATGTGGGTCTATCTTTTTGTTTCTACAGGCTATCAGCCAGTTGTCCCAACAACATTTACTAAAGAGGCCTTCCCACTTGCTTGAGTTGTCATTGGTCTTTTTGTCAAAGATTAATTGGCTGTATTTGTGTGGGTTCCCTTTTGGTGCTTCTATTCTATTCCATTGATCTTCCTTTCTGTCTTTGTGCCAGTACCAGGCTGTTTTGATAACCACTGCTCTATAGTATGTCCAGAGGTCCGGGATTGTGATTCCCCCTGCTAACTTCTTATTTTTCAGGATGGTTCTAGCTATTCGTGGTTTTTTGTGTTTCCAGATGAACTCTTGAATCATTGTATCCAGTTCCGTGAAGAATGTTTTGGGCAATTTGATTGGAATTGCGTTGAAAATGTATATTGCTTGTGGTAGTATAGACATTTTAATGATATTGATTTTGCCTATCCAGGAGCACGGGATGTTATTCCATCTTTTGAGGTTTTGTTCAATTTCCTTTTTAAATAGTTTGTAGTTTTCTTCGAATAGGTCTCCTACGCTTTTGGTTAAATTTATTCCCAAATACTTCATACTTCTCTCTGCTATTTTGAATGGTATCCTGTTGGTTAGATCTTCTTCCATCTTGGTGTTATTTGCGTACACTATGGCTGTTGATTTTCGTTCGTTAATTTTGTACCCCGCCACTCTGCCAAACTCTCGTATAAGTTCTAGCAGTTTCTGTATTGAGTCTCCTGGTTTTTCTATGTACAGGATTATGTCATCTGCATATAGTGAAAGCTTGACTTCTTCGTTTCCTATACGTATGCCTTTGATTTCTTTTTCTTGTCTTATGGCCTCTGCAAGTACCTCTAGGACTATGTTGAATAGCAGTGGTGATAGCGGGCACCCTTGTCTTGTTCCAGATCGCAGTGGGAAGGGTTCTAGCTTTTCTCCATTCAGTATGATACTGGCATTGGGTTTTTCATAAATTGCTTTGATTATGTTGTGGATTTTCCCATCTATGCCTACTTTGGCTAGAGTTTTTAGCATGAAGAGGTGTTGGATTTTGTCGAAAGCTTTTTCTGCATCTATTGAAACTATTATGTGGTTCTTGTTTTGCAGTTTTTGGATGTGGTTTATAACATTTATGGATTTCCGAATGTTGAACCATCCCTGCATTCCAGGGATGAATCCTACTTGATCCGGATGAATGATCTGTCTGATGATTTTTTGAATTCTATTGGCTAGGATTTTGTTGAGAATTTTAGCATCAATGTTCATCAGAGAAATAGGTCTGTAGTTTTCCTTCTCTGATGGTTCTCTGTCCGGTTTTGGGATTAAGGTGATGTTAGCTTCATAGAATGAGTTTGGGAGGGTTGCTTCCTCCTCTATTGTTTTGAAGAGCTTGTAGAGGATTGGGGTTAGTTCTGTTCGGAATGTTTTGTAGAATTCTGTAGTGAAGCCGTCTGGGCCTGGGCTTTTTTTCGTTGGGAGATCTTTGATGACTGTTTCAATCTCTACCTCGGTTATGGGTTTATTTAATTCTGCAGTTGCCTCCGGACTGAGTTTTGGTAAGTGGTGGGAGTCCAAGAACTTTTCTATTTCTTGGTGGTCCTCAAATTTGTGGGAGTACAGTTCTTTGTAGTAATTTCTAATTATTTTCTTAATGATTGCAGTGTCTGTTGTTATGTTGCCTTTTTCATCTTTAATGCTATTGATTCTCACTTTCTCTTGTTTTTTTTTGGTCAATCGGGCCAGTGGAGTGTCTATTTTGTTTATTTTCTCAAAAAAACCAACTTTTTGATTTGTTGATTTTATGTATAGTTTTTTTGATTTCTATTTGGTTTATCTCCTCCCTTGTTTTGATGATTTCTTGTTTCCTATTGTGTGTGGGACTCTTCTGCTGCTGTTTTTCCAGATCCTGGAGGTGTGAGGTTAGTTCCTGTATTTGGCGTCTTTCTTGGGCCTTGACATGGGCTCCGATTGCGATGAATCTACCTCGTAGCACTGCTTTGGCGGTGTCCCACAAGTTTTGGAATGTTGTATCAGAGTTTTCATTGGTTTCCATAAATTTTTTGATCTCATCTTTAATTTCTTCTCTGACCCATTGTTCGTTTAATAGCATATTGTTCAATTTCCAAGAGTGCCTATACTTCCTGGGGAGTTTTGAGTTGTTGATTTCCAGTTTCATCCCATGGTGGTCTGAGAGGGTACATGGTATGATACTAATGTTTTGGAAGTTGTTTAGATTCGCTTTATGTCCTATCATGTGGTCGATTCTGGAGAAGGTGCCATGCACCGCTGAGAAGAAGGTATAGTCTGTGGCCTTAGGATAAAAAGTTCTATATATGTCTACTAAGTCCAGTTGTTCTATTGTTTGTGTGAGCTCTGTTGTTTCTTTGTTGAGTTTTTGTTTCGTAGACCGGTCCATTGTTGTTAGAGGTGTGTTGAGATCGCCTACAAGAATTGTGCGGGTGTCTATGTCTTCCCTTAAGTCTGTAAGTAATTGCTTTACGTAAGTAGGTGCATTAAGATTCGGTGCATAAACATTAATGATGGTGATTGCTTCTTGATGGATCATTCCTTTCACCAGTATAAAATGGCCTTCCCTGTCTCTTTTGATGTTAGTTAGAATGAAATCTATCTCGTCTGAAATTAGGATAGCTACCCCAGCTTTTTTTTCTCGTCTATTGGCGTGAAATATCTTTTTCCATCCCTTCACTTTCAGTTTCTTTGCATCCTTTCTGGTTAGATGCGTTTCTTGTAGGCAACAGATGGTTGGGTCTTGTTTGATGATCCATTCTATTAATCTCTGTCTTTTGATTGGTGAATTTAGACCATTTGTGTTGAGAGTTAAAATTGAGAGGTTGCAATTTTGCCCTGCCATGTGATTGTGTTGTGTGTGTGTTGTTGCCTATGTAATTGTCTTGTTGGTGCGGCCTTTAGTTTGGAGACCTTCTTATTTGCCAACTTTGTTTGTGATTTGCCTCCTTTTTGTCCGGGACTAGCGCATTTCTAAGGAGACTTTGCAGAGCTGGTTTTGTGTAGACATATTCTTCTAGTTTTTCTTTGCTATTGAAGTATCTGATTTCGTTCTCATATACAAATGAGATCTTTGCTGGGTAGATTATTTTTGGTTGACAGTTGTTTTGTTTCAGGACTTGGAAGATCTTTGTCCATTCTCTCCTTGCTTGTAGGGTCTCTTCGGAGAAGTCAGCAGTGATTCTGATGGGTTTTCCCCTGTATGTGATCTTTTCTCTACTTCGTACTTGTCTCAGGATTCCTTCTTTGTCTTCATTGGAGTAGAACTTGAGCACCGTGTGTCTGGGTGAAGATCTCTTTGGATCATGTCTGTTGGGAGTTCTCTGTCCATCCTGTATGCGGGGTGGATTCGTGTTCCAAGTGTTTTGGAAGTTTTCCTGTATAATTTCATCGAGCACTGCTTGCATCCCAGATTCTCTTTCTACTCCCTCGGGGAGGCCGATGATCCGAATATTCAATTTTCTAAGGTAATCCTTCATCTCTTGCATCATTTTATTAGTTTTGCTGAGGTTTGTCTCCAGCTGTTTAATTCGCTGGGCACTTTCATTTTGTGTGTCTTCTGTTTCAGAGATCCTTTCCTCTGCCGCATTTATTCTGTTGATGAGGCTTTCAATCTTATTATCTTGGGCATCCAGTTTGGTTTTGATTTGTTGTATTTCGGTGATTATGCGGTTCTGGAGGTCTTCCAGCTTTGTGTCCACGTCTCTGAGAGATTTTAGCATTATTTTCATCAATTCCTTTGTTGGTAACACTTCCATGTCTTCATCTCGTATCGTCGATATTGATAATGGCTTTTGGCCCTTGTTTGGTGGGGTGCTGGCTCTTTCATCTGGAGCACAACTCTTTCTGGTGGTTTTTCCCATTGCGTTGGTGTATTCTGGTGAGGCAAATGGACCCGTGTGTTGAGGGGCTGTCAGGTGCTTTCCTGTAGAGATTGGAGCCTGTAGGCGTGGTGTTGCCGGGCGTGGTAATTTTCAAGGCACCGTTGGTGCGTTCTCAGGGCCCGGGGCTGTAGAGCACCACCTTGGGGGCCCAGTGGATTCCAGGCACACTCTGGGCACCTCTTCTACAGGTGTGACACCCCAGGGCGTGGCGGGATGGAGGCGCTCTCTGGGTGTGCTCCCTTCACGGGAATCCGCAGGGCGTAGAAGGTTTTATGTGCTTTCTCCCTGCGTTCTCCGTGTCAGGGACTGCAGGGTTTTTCAGAGCCCACCTGGTGCGTCTCCCACACACGGGACTGTGGGTGAGGCACTTTCCAGGCGTGGCTCTTGTGCAGTGAATCCACCACTCGTGGTGTGTGGGTGTTCAGAGCCCCTGCTCCCGTGTGGCTCCCCCACACAGGCCCTTAGCGGAGGAGTGGCCCAGGCGCCCTGTTATAATGACTTCACGGCGGCAGGTTCGCACCGTGTCAGTTTGGTGCAGGAGTTCTCCTGACACCTGACACCTGCGCTACGGAGGTGCTGCTGCTGCAGGCGGGGCGCCCAGCCCGCTCGGTGCGGCGTTCAGAGTCCTGGTGGTTTCAAGCACTCACCAGGCAGGATGTGGGGGACTCCAGACCCTCGCCAGCTACCTCTGCGCACCGAGCCGCACTGGTCCCCTCAGCGCAGGAACATCCGATGCGCCTTCCCGGGGCCCCCTCAGCCACCAACACAACACCACTGTGCGTAGTTCCACACAGACCCAACAGTTTCGGCCGTCTGCTCCGCGTTCTGAGGCTGGAGCCTCAGCAGGGGGCAAGAAATGCGGAGGCTGCCACGTCAACCCCCAGCTCACCAAACGTCCGGCCGCTGCAGTCTGCCTCCACCGCTGCCGAAGGCCTCCCGCCGGTGACGATCCCCCTGATCTCCCCGCCTCCGAGCTGGCCGCGTCTCCCGTCAGGCCGTTTTCAAAAGTGACTCAGCAGGTCTGGAGTGGGATGTCGGTTTCTCTGCCTTTGCCCTGCTCCGTTCTCGTTGTTCTTCCGAGTTGTGTGGATCTTTTTGGCTCCACACTGTCCCAGGGAGCTTCACGGACCTCTCCCTGCGGTTCCCTGCTGTTCCTCTTTGCTGCTTCTGTAGCGTTCTATCCCTCTCTCACTAGACGCTCCCTCACAGCCTTCCTCCTACGTCGGCCATCTTCGCTCTCTAAGATTTGTTTATTTGAAAATCAGGTTATAGAGAGGAGAGACAGATAAATATTTTCCATCCACTGGTTCACTTCCCAAGTGACCACAATGGCTGGAGCTGAGCCAATTCAAAGCCATGATCCAGGAGCTTCTGGGTATCCTCTGCAGGTGCAGGGCCCCAGTGGCTATCCTTGACTGTTTCTCCAGGCCACAAACAGGGAGCTGGAAGGGAAATGGAGCAACTGGGTTAGGAACCAGCACTCATATGGGAGTTTCATTCATGCAAGTGGAGGACTTAAGCCACTAAGCTACTGTGCCAGGCCAAAGCAGTAGTTTTCATTTCAAAAACTAGAGAGAAGAGTTAAAAAATGATGATGAATTCCATATATCAAGTTGATGTAGTAATTCCCAATGTCAGTGTTTCTCCCTACTTCTTTGAACCATATGTAAAGTGAAGAATGTAATATAATTAAACAGTGCTATATAACAGTGCAGACACAGTAACTTCTATTAAGTTTAGAAAGAAAGGAGATGTGCAAATACAGATAAGTCATAAAGAAAATGAAAGTAATAAGTGAATATGGAAGCTTTCCACTATCAGTTATTAGTATTCAAAGATCTCAATACTGGTTTCACTGATTTTTTTTTTTCTTTTAAGCCTGGGCACAGGTCTGAAAGCATAGCAATTATCTCCCTGTATAGACAATTAATTTAGTTTTAGAGAAATACATAATGGCTTGCTGGGAACCTGACTATGACTGTCCAAGTGGAAATGTTGTCGGGTCGTATAGCCTGATGTCCTATTTATGATTTTTGCAGCAGACTTTTTTTTTAGGCTGTGTAACATTTTTATTATCCATACAGCCTTATTCACAGTCAGATTGGGTCCTGAACTCCAAGGAAAATCATTAATTGATAGTAACATTTGGGTGTAGCCAGGCCCATGTTACTGGAATGGATGTCATTGCACATCTGAGTGTTTCAAGGGTGGAACCTTCAGAAATAAGATGAGAATGGGTGAGTCACTCCCTGGGGATGATAGGATACACTGTGCAGGTTGCTGCAATTATGTATCAGGTGATAGGATTTTTTTCTCAGAATTCGAGATCTGTGTCTGTTACATGAGTCAGTAATACCTGTTTGGGACATGGTACAAAGTCAAGTGAGCACAAGGGTTTTATGCCGAAACTACATTCTAGTGTATACACATATTGACAAAAAGTATTAGGAGTTACAGCATGAAATTTGAAAATACAGCCAACCTTGTGCTGTTATAAATGCTAGTGCCTCACAGAAGTGTCATACTGTTCATCAATAACAATAAGATGTTGATGGTGCAACAAACATCACTATGTGGCCTATGTTATGCAGGAGGCATTTCCTTAATAAGACCCCCAAAATGTATTTTTGTAGTTGTGATCCCCAAAGCTGCCAGGTCAGGGGGAATAGCTTGTGAGAGATCACCCCTGGATCTCTGCCTGCTACCTGGTGGGCGTGACTCATGGCCTCCTGCCCATGACCTGATGCACAGCTTCCAAGTGTGCATGAAGAACATAATGTGTGACATGATTGAGGGTTTAAAGGGATAGACATGCCTTCTAGCCAATTACAGTGTCATTGTTGGGTGGGAGGACTGTCAGAGACAGCCCTTTTGCCTAATCTATATGAGTTGTATTGGCTTTAGAGTAAACAGACTGCTCACCAGACTGCCCCCAGTGGTTCCGTGGCTAAAGGACTCTATCACCTCACCCCTATGTGATCTTGTGGCCTGCTGGCAGGAAATTCACTCAAAAATATCTGTTTTCAGATAGTTGTGAGGTGCTGTTTAGAGCCAGATGACTGATCCTGTATTTAGTGTCATCACACAGAAACAAATACTAATAGGCAGCACCTGGGATATTATTCATGGCCACAGAAGGAGCAAAGCCTCCTGGATGAAGTACCTTATATTTTGTCTGATTGGTGAAGGTGGGCCGTAAGTGCAGAGGTAAGAATGCTCACAATCCTTGCATTTACATCTCCAAGCCAGCACTAATCATTGAGAGCTGGCAAGCTGACTGTACCAGAGTTACATGATGTAAGCCAGCAGGTGGTTACATTATGTAAGCCAGCAGGTGGCATGCATGCATGAACGTCTGTGTCTGTGCACACAAGGGTGCCTGTTTGAATGTGCCCATGCACCTGTGCATGTGTGTGCTTGACATTTGAGCTATGAACATTTGTCAGGGTTGGCCTAAAGAAAAGAAGTGAGCAATGTTGAGGAAATGTGGTTGTGTGCAGCTCCTCTGTATAATTATGTGAAATCACAGCCACTGAGAAACTAGAGGTGGGGAATGTTGGCATGCATGCTTAAAATTCCAAAAAAGTGCCATAGAGCATAGCAAATCTTGCTTGCAATCTTCTCTCCCAAGTAGACCCAGGACTTTGGGATAGGCATAGTAGGTGAGTGGCCTCTTAGGTTCTCATGCGCAGCACTACCCCAGCCCCTCATCCACTGCACAATGCATGAACATATGAGTTCCTCTCCACACTGAACTCTGCTACTGTTCCCTAATGACTTCTAGTTAGAGCTAACTTATGATACTGTGGTTATGTGTCAGTCTATCTTTGCTTCTTTGTGGGGCATGTGTTTTTGCAGGGTTAGGTTGTTCCAGGGTTGAATTGGGACCCTAGGGCTAGAGTGTTGACCCATCTGGTTGTGTGCTTTTCTAGCTAGCATAGGCTGCTCAGAGCTGCTGAGAACACAAACCTTTCTAGGCAGTCAATCCAGAATCCATGTTGTTTGCTTCAGTTCTTTGGGAGATCTGAAATCGCTCAGCATGACACATCTCCTTGGCCCTCCCTTAGTTCTTCCAGTAGCACTACTGGAGCCTAGAATTGGAGCACTGAGGGCTGGCACCTGAGTGGCCTGGGGAAGAAGAGCATGGAGGAGACTGATTGGATCCTCTTGCATGGTAAGACTTTTAAAGACTTTATCAGGTCCTTTTGAGTTGCCCAGGGCTAAGTTAGTGGTGTGTCAGATAGGGGCTGAGAACTTCTTGGGGACATGTGGATAAGCTGTGTGCTCCCATTCCCCACTGCTGACTTTGATCCACAATGCTTCCATGGGCAGGAGGTGATGACAGTAGTGGTCAGAATGATAGGTATAGATTCTGCTTCTCTCAAAAGACAAGGTAGTCAAGGAGAACTGGCTCTGACCAGCAGCAAGTGAGATGGAGAGCAGAAGCTGTTAGATAGCACCAATCTGAAGGAAATAAAGGGGTTTGTTTATTTGGCTTGTCCTGCACTGGGCTCACAAATTTGCCATGTGTTTTATGAAAATGGAAACCTAGCACCTGGGTCTTAGTCTCCTACACATCCCTGCTTTGTTAGTTTTTTGCCTGAAATAAGCACATGTAAGAGTGGGAAAGAACATGGATCTCCTTGTCTCCCTGGGGCCTTAGCCAAGAGCTTAGCCAGGGCTGAGGGAAGGGATCTTTGCCTCTTCTCTGACATTTACTAGCAAACTATGCTCTGTGAACACCTCTCTCACTCTTCCTCTTCCCTCACCCCATGCCTTGCTTCTCTCTACAATTAACCTTGAGTTCTAAGCACATTTCTAGCCTTGCTTTGGATGAAAATCCACATTAGAGCAGTTTACACCTGAGTTGTAGAAGGGGGACCTTGGAAGGAAGAAGGGCTAAGGATGTTTACCAGAGTATCTACATGGCAGAAGAGTGACACTGGCCAGGTCATTACTAGAAAGCAAGTACCCATAGGTGGTAAGAGTGGGTGGAGAGTTGCATGTCTGCTGGTCTGATGAACTTCTTAGGCATTTCAGCAACTTTGAAATCATCACTGGTGATCAAGGGCAAGAGCTTTTATCCTCATAACTGGAAGAAAACTCTCTCCCTTTCCTGGCTTTTCAGATTTTCTCTGCTAACAGGAGCAAGCCTGTCACTTGTTCCTTCAGTGAATAGTTCATGGGAATTCAAGTTTCCTTTCTGTGGAAGAAAGATTCTAGCCCCTTGACCGACCTACACGAAAGACTTCTACAAGATCAAACCTTGTGAGACCAGGGATTGCCAGGTACTGTGACTGGCCAGATAGTACATTTAGTATGCTCTGTGGGCCATGCTGTGTCTGCCACTTGGAGTCAGCTCTGCTTTGTACAGCATATGGAACCATGAAGAATTCATGAGTAAATGAGCATAGCTATATTCGCTATAAGACTTTATTTATGAACTCTGAATTATGGACTTCATATAAACTGCATTTGTTACAAAGAATTCTTTGGATTTTCTAACCACTTGAAAATATTTTTTAAAAAATGTATTTTTTTTGTGTGTGTGTGTCTAAGAAAATTTCTTGAGGTCTCTGGTGGTTTTGCATCTAGCCCAGAGTGAAACATGTAATGGAATTGACTTCAAGTCCCTTGAGATATAAGAGTTCATTTAATTGGAGATGCTCCATAATGACTTTGGCTTCTGACTAGGTTTAAGAAATTAGCTTCATACCATCTGAAGAAAGAATAGAGACAGAGGAGAGTGTTGTGGCTCATGAACTGACCTCAAGTCTGGTACAGCAGAAATGGAAAAGAATGGTGTTAAAAACAAATAAACCAAAAACAAAAGCAACAAAGCAATGCCTCACAACAGTTGCAGGAACAATTAAAAGGATCAAAAAAGAAAATATGACATTTGACCCTCACACCTATTTTAAATTATATAAATCAAATGCACAACTCTCTGAAGCTCTGGAATTGCCCAACTACAGTCCTGTTCATTGTAGGATTTTAGTGATTTAATCTATAGGTCATTAGTTACAAATGTATTAGCCACCGCATGGGTTATGCTAAGGAGGCTTAATGGAAGAATTGGTATGATAGTACCTCAGAAAGTTCATAGACAAATGATCTAAAAGAGAGTTTATTTCAGTATAAAAACTTTTGAATACACACATAGCATTTTTGTAACATATTTCTATGAACTTTTTTCTTCTAAGATTTATTTAAATCTTTTATTTATGTTTTCTTTAATTAAATCTGGCATAGTAGCTCAACTTGCTAAGCCTCCACCTTCAAGCATGGCATCCCATGTGGATGCTAGTTCATGTCCTGGCTGCTCCGCTTCATGGAGATTCTGGGTTGTGGTTTGGGCATGCGGGTGATGATTACCATGTCCTTGGGACCCTAACTCACAGGGGAGACCTCAAAGAAGCTCCTGGCTTCTGATTTCAGATGAGCTAAAACTCTGAGTGTTGCAGCCATTCAGGGAGTGAACTAATGGATGGAAGATCTTTCTCTCTGTCTCTTCTCTCTCTGTAAATCTGCCTTTCTGATAAAATAAAAAATATCTTTGAAGAATATATGTAATTTTATTTGAGAGCACACTTAAAAATTATTTTTATTGTAGAGTCACATTTACAGAGAGAAATATCATGCATCCACTGGACCATTCCTCAGATGGCTGCAATGATCAGAGCTGAGCCAATCTGAAGCCAGGAGCCAGGAGCTTCCTCTGGGTCTTTTATGGGGATGCAAGTTTCCAAGATTTTGGGCTGTCCTCGACTGCTTTCCCAGGCCACAGGTAGGGACCTAGTTGGGAAATGGAGTAGCCAGGATAGGGTCCCGTGTCCATATGTGATCCCAGAGCATGCAAGATGAGGACTTTAGCCACTAGGTTACCATGTTGAGGTGGAGAGGAAGATTTTTACTGAGAGAAAAGTTAAAACAAAAGAAGGTCTTCTAGCTGCTGGGTTATTCCCCAAATGGTTACAATTTTCAGAGTTGGGTTATGAAACTGAGAGTCAGGAGCTTCTTCCAGGGCTCCAACATGAGCACCAGGACCTAAAGCTGTGGGCCATCCTGCCCTATTTTTCCAGGACATAAGCAAAGAGCTGGATCAGTAGTGGAGCAACTGAACCAAAGCTAGCACCCCTATGGGATTCTAGCACTATCAAGAATTGGTTTAGTCTGGTATACTACTATGAAAGCACCTCCATGGGCTTTTTTCAAGATCTCTTTAAGCAGAGTAAAGGTTCACTGAATTCTTTTACTTTTGTACCTGTGTATCCCTTGATCTGGCTCTAGCTAAGTTCTCTCATCTGTTAGTACTATAGCAGCCACTAGTGCCTGAGGAGATGTGTCCCTGAGCAGCAGGAAAGCTAGTGATGCTGAATTAACTCTGGGCCCAGACTACCTGGGTCTTGTTTCTGGAATGTTTGTTAAACTCAAAACTGAGCTCTTCTATTTCAGAGATGCTTCTGCACTTAATGCTTCATAGCAAATGCTATTTTAATTTTTTTGAAAGTGTTTTTCTTTAATATACTTTAGAGGCAGAATGACAAGGAGAACAATCCCCAATTTTCTCTTTTTACTAATTCTCCAAATACTTACAACAGTCAGGGCCAGTGCAAAGCAGGAAGCATGGGCTCAGCCCAGGTGCCCCACATGGGTGAGAGAAGCTCAGTACTGTTTTCTTCTCAAGTTCTTGTGTGTGTTAGGGAGCATCTGTGTTCATTCTTGCATAAAAGAAGGTGAAGCTGAGAAAGGAGTGATTTGCTCCTAGATCCTACACAAGCAAGCAGGCAGAGTCATAAATGTAGTCTAGTTCTGGGATGTTATGCCTTGTTCCTCAGCTTATCTCCCTGGCCAGTTGGTGGCAGGGAGTGATTTTATTAAATCCAAGTAGCTCCTGTTACCCATCATTAATCCCATGCTCATTTCTTCCATTGGTTCCTTAAGCTGAGACAAGATCCCCTAATGTCTACAATATCATCTGGTATGGAACCAAGTCTTCATTGGCTGTTGGATGGATGGATGAGGGATGAATGCCTTTTAGTTTTAGTCACAATGTTTGTCTTCCTGAGGATGGGTGAGGGCCCTTGGTAAGGAAACCACTGTGGAACTGGGAGTTATATTTATCTGAACTCCTCCATACCTTGTTCTGCAGGCTCATGGCCTTCCAATCAATCAGATATTTCTTCCCAGCCCAGAGATTCCTGGGCTAGTTTAATATCTTTTCTGCCTTAATGGGGGTTTTATTCCCCTGAACACTAAGGCTTCTAAAATACTTGGGATGGGATTGTACTTAGATTTGATTGAGTCCTGTTGATAAGTAATGGGTCCCACCTGTGTGCCCAATATCATGTTGGTACTGTGTAGCACAGAGGATAGTGTTTGTTCAATTGGATCCTAAGGGAGAAATTATAACAAAGCTGAAGGTGATTTAAAAAAAGCGCTGGTTAATAACATTGAATCAAGTTTAGCTAATATCTAATAGTTGTTAAATTCAGAATTACTGGACAGATGGTGGTCACTGGGAATCAAGGAGAAGGACTGTGGCATTTAAATATCCCTTTTAGAACTGTGTAGACAGGCATTCAACCACTCAGTGAGTTACCATGTCAGCAGAAACCTGAAGGCATGAGGCTGCTGTGAGGGTTGTCTCAGAAGGAATTTCCACATCCAATGGGAGGAATCCTTGATGCCCACAAACTCTTTCCGAATTGCAGAATGTTATGCATCAGCTCAGTTACCACCCTGCCTGTGAGCCCATCAAGACTGTATCCCGCAGTTGTTGATGGGGTGAACAACCACAGGAAATGAAAATTCTTTTTTTTTTTTAAGATTTATTTTTATTGGAAAGTCACATATACAGAGGGGATGAGACACAAAGATCTTCCATCTTCTGATTCAATCCCAAAGTGGCTGAAATGGCTGGAGTTGAGCCAATCTGAAGGAGCTAAGGCACTCCTTCCAGGTCTCCCACATGTGAGCAGGCTCCCAAAACTTTGGGCCAGCTTCTACTGTTTTCCTAGGCCACAACCAGGGAGCTAAATGGAAAGTGGGCCACCGGGACCATTTGTCCCACATCCCACTCAGCTCTTATACATGTCAATGGGCCTTGAAGCCTAGTTTAACCCAACCAGCCCTACTATCCAGCCTACACATGTGCTGGCAGGTGCTACTCTGTGTTTAGCCATGCCTGTCGCTAGTCCTGGTTCTCATGCTCACCAGTCAGAGTAGCAACCCTAGATAGAAGTGTCCATTGTTTCCTTACTGGGCCCACTCCATCTCCCAGATCTTGCACTCTCAGTTGGTTCTGTTCTTTAGCCTGACAGAATTTCCCCCCGTGTCAGCATCTGCCAGCTGATGCTGTGGCAAAGCCCAACAAACCCACACCCACTCGGCTTATTAATGAACCAATAGGAACAGTCAACCCAGCCTGACTTTCCCTTGATCCAGCTCACATGAGGCCCACAGTTGTTATAACTCTGCCCAGTCAGGTCTGCCCCCATCCCAACATTCATGCTCAACAGTGGGAGTGGTAGTAGAGCCGGAGAGTCCCATGCAGCCCTTTTATCGGGTTCACCCTTTCCCCTTGGGTCTCATGTGCGCTGGTTAGGTGCTGCAGTTCAGTCTGGCATGGCCTACCTCACCTTGGCATTTGCAGGGGGTGTTGTAGCCTTGCGTGGCCCAGACCAATCCCAGTTCTAGCTCACGCTGATTGGTGCTACAGCCTTAGCCCAACCTAGCTAGCTCCCGGTCCTGGCTCTCATGTGAATTGGTTTGTGTTGAAGCCTAAGCTGGCCTGACCCACACTCCATGCTGATGCTCAGACTTGGCATTGGGTAATATGAGCTGACCTAGCCTGGTTCACCCCAGACCTCGCCAAATGTATGTCTGTGGGTACTATTACCTGGCATGGTCTAGGCTGCTCTCCTTCTTGGTTCTTGCTTTCAACAACAGAGAGTATGTCCAGACAGAGGAATTCTCCAAGCTCCTCCATCAGAACCTCTTCCAATGCAAGATATCACACCCATCAGTGGGTCTGTGGGCCAAGCCTTTCAACCCTATTTAGTCCATCTCTTGGCCCAGCAAGAACATTGTCCTTTCCTGACCGGCCTTCAATCCATTCCATTTTTTACTGTTGGGTATTACAGCCAATCTAAACCTGGTCTACACCCAGACACAGCTCACACATGGCTCAACAGGGGCAGAAACCTAGCCAAGCCAATCCTACAGTTACCCTGGTTCTCACAAGCACCTGTGGGTATTGGAGTCTAACTTAGTCTGGTGCACCCAGATCAAGTCCACACGTGTGCTGAAGGACTATGTAGCCGTATCCAGACAAGACAGCAGTCCCCACTATGGCCCTCACACTCACCAATTGGAACCACAACTCAGACAGTGGATCCCCTTAGCTCCCCAACCGGGCTTATTCCCAGCCATAGATCTTGTGCATGACAGTGGTTGCTCTGACCCAGCTAGGCATAGTCCCTCCCCTGTTTTTTCCTTTGCCTTTGGATGCTGTAGCCTGGCCTAACCAGGCCTGCCACCAGTCCCAGCTCTCAATGGTGGGTGCTGCAACCTGGCCATGCTCAGTCTGCAAAATGATAGGTATGATAGTCTAGCCTGTCTTGACCTGCGCTTCAGCCTGGTTTCTGCACTTGCTGGTGCTGGTAAGATTTGGTTGACACTGCCAAGTCTGCCCCATTTCCAAAACCAGGCCACACATTTTCCAGCAGTTGGAGCTAGTTTACTGAACCTATCTGACCCCCAGGCCTGGACTATGTGCTCACCAGCAGGAGCTATGACCTACTAGCGGAGCTTCCCACATTCCCTCACTTGGCCCACTCCCAGATGCAGATCTCATGTATGCCAGTGCGTGCTAGACCCTTGCTTGGCATAGCCTGCCCCTCCATCTCGGTTTGTATAGCAGTTAAATGTTGTGCCCAGCCTGCACCATACCCTTTTTTTCTTTTAGGATGCACAGGCAGGTGCTGCAGCCTGAATCTGCCCAGACAACTCTAGGTCCCTGACCTGTGAATGTTGGCAGGTTCCATGTTCATACCTAGCTCAGCCCATCACCACCCAAACTTTTGGGCTAACCAGCAGGACTTGAATTTCCACAGAGTTCGGCCCACAAATCCCCCACAGAATCAACCCCTGGACCTGACACTCTTGTGTGGTGCTTAGTGTTATGGTCCTGTCTAATGTGACTGTCTCTTGTTCCGATATTCAGTCAGGTACTAGGATCTATCCCTACTAGACAGGCCACCAGCCCTAGCTTTCATGTGGATTTGGTTGTGGTGGTCAACAATGTTCCTTACTAACAAGTGCAACTCAGGACTCTCATGTGGGATAATACATTATTATGACCCATACAAATCGTCTGGTTTCTCTCTTCCAATCCACCATGTCTCAGTCCCTTTGCTTACATGCAATTACAGTGATCTTGTCATTGGGTGTCCCTCAGGAATGATTCCTCACCTACATGTACAGTGTCCTTATCCATGGATCTCACTAAGCATTAATTCCACACCCCTAAGACCCCAGAGCTCACTGCAGGGTGTCCAGTGGGCAATGTTCAGTGTCATTGGCACTTTGGCTGCCTAGAAGCACAGGACCCTCCTACTGCCTAGCAGTGGTAGACAGGGAGCTTAGATTCCTAGCAGGAAGCTGGTCTGACATGAATTCTCCCAACCACAACCATGTGGCTAGAAGATCCAGATACCTGTGTCTCTGTCTAGATGGACCTGGACTCCACCCATCAGGATGGTAGTGGTGAATGGTGCAATGGTCCAGAGCATGCCCAAAACTGTCTAAGATCTGCCCACAGCATGATCACTGTGGACAGAGGGAATTCTTGGAGCTCAAGCTGGGACAAGCTCAGGACCCTCCCACCACCTAGCAGTAGTGGATGGGTAATTAGAATCCCCAACAGGAATTCTGGCCTTGCATGGATCCAGATTATCCATACTCTGTCCAGACTACCTGGAATCCATCCCCTGTTTAAAAAAAAAGATTTATATGTTTATTTGAAAGTCATAGTTATAGAGAGGAGCAGAAACACAAAGAAAGATCTTGCATCCACTGATTCACCCCACAAGCTGCCACAATAAATGGAGCTGATTCCGAGCTGAACTGAAGTCAGAAGCCAGGAACTTCTAGATCTCCCACTTGGGTGCAGTATTTTAAGGCTTTGGGCCATAATATACTGCTTTCCCAGGCCACACGCAGGGAGCTGGAAGGGAAGTAGAGCAGGTAAAATGTGAACCAGCACCCACATGGGTTCTCAGATTATTGAATTTAGCCACTAGGATACCATGCTGGGCCCTGGTTGTAAGTTCTAAATCTTAAAGTATAATTGCTTATGAAGTGTCATCCCTTATTCTTTTATTAATTCTTGTCTCTATGCATTGTTGCAAGGAATTCAACACAATATTCGCTTAATGCTCACAAAAGTTGACAGATTCTTGCAGAAAAAACAGCATGTATTGAACTACTAATCATTACCTGAGAGCCACTAACCAAGCTTTAAAAACACCCACATGTACTCAAAGATTCTCTTTTGATTCCCCAAGCAGCCTGCAGTTGTTTCACTCATGTAGAATAATACTTTACTAAGGGTGGAGGAAGTGACCTAGTATTGAATTTTATTAAATAGAATATTTTATTGACCTTTTTATTTGACATGTCACAATGGAGGGGCATATAGAAGCCGAGTATATTACCTATTGATTAGCATAACTTATTTTCAGTTAAACATGTTTTAACAATTAATAGAACAAGATAGAGAAGAATGTCCCGGTATAAATGGCAATGCTGTAAAAAGCAGGGAACAAATAAATATTCACAGGTTTCTTCGGGTTATGTATTTCTACAGTGAATACTTGGACCATTATACTTTCATATTAGAATCAATAACCACTTTATAGTATTTTTATTTACTCTTGTGGATCTCTGTGTTATATCATCATAGTATAATATTTATGTTGTGTACTTTTTTAAACTAGCAAGATTTAATGCAAGGCCAGGCTTTCTTACAGTACGTCATCCACGTTCCTTCACCTGTTGGAAATGGCGTATAATAATTGAGGTAGCTGCACATGGTCCACTTTGCCATTTTTCCCCACTGGTACCTTTCTTCCTTAATCTCTGAAGTGTGACAATGTGGCTATATTGAGCTGCAGATACATGGTGATGTATAGTGTGAAATAATGACCTCTAAATATTTCTAGGTTTCTTCATAAATTAAAAGTATAAGATACACACTAAATCACAACAACAATGTGAAGAAAGGTGCATAAATTGGTGGTTATGTACTTCATTGGTGATATGTACTCCAGAGGCAGTGTCTTGAAGAATGTCAGCAGCTTGCCAACCCCCTCTCCCACCTAGTGGAGACCCAAAGAACGTGCTAAAACTGTGAGAAGTGACTTTATCGGGACACCCAAGCACAGGAAGCAGCACACAAAAGGCAACTTCACTATGGGAAGAATTCTTGCAAAATATTTTCTCATGCAAGTCCAATCTCCTGTGCAGCCCAGTGATCATTTTCAATCTGCACTACCCTGTAAAATCTGATGTTCACTGTGAGCAAGCAGAACATGGCTTGTTCATAAAACATTGTTCATGGTATTCATTTTAGTTTTAACTAGTTAGCACTTCATAAATACACTTGCCTTTTTGTGCGTATGTATGTACACATAGGGTACTTCCTTATTCACAGGAGGTGTATTTTCAGACAAACTGTGGATATTTGAAATTATAGGTACTAATGAATATCCATCTATGAATGTATCTCTCTGATGTTTTTACTGATGTGCATACAGATTTATAGCAGAGTTTAATCTATACAATTTAATATAGAATTATTAACTCTTGTTTGACAAAAAATAGGTTTAATTTATTTCAAGCAATCAAGATTCTGCATTGCATATAATTTGATAATAGCAAACATAAATTATAAAGCAATAGCAATATGGTATTTGGAAAATATTCAAACATTAGGTATTTAAACAATGCACTTCTTAATAAACAAATGGTGAGAAAAAGAAAATCCAAACAAAATTAGAAAATATTTTAAAATTATGAAAGCTAAAATAGATATTATTTTTTGGAGAAATGCAATCAAATAATTGCTTAAAGTAAATATATAAGTTTAAACACATGTATTTGGAACGAGAAGCATTTAAAATCCAAGAGCAAAATTTCTACTGCAAAAAACTCAAAAAATAAATTAAATAAGCAATAACTGGAAGGATATGATAATGACAGACAAAGGGGAATTAAACACAGCCCAATCACAACTAGCAGAGCTAAAATTTGATTCATTTACTAAATAACTTTTTTTTTTAATCTAGGACAATGATCAGAAAAAAAAAGTTTGGATGATAATTACGAAAATTCAGTTACAAGGCAGCAGGAAGCGCTCAGAGTTCAATGACAGGGTGGACTGGTTCTAGCTCACAAGAACGTATAATATGGTTTACAAAGAACACTAATATGTAGTAATAAAATGCAACTACATAATGATACACAAGAGTAAACTTTTTAAAAATGCCTTCTCTCTATTTTTTTTTTTAAATTACATTGTATTATGTGACACAGTTTTATAAGTACTGGGATTCCTCCCACCATTCACCTAACACTCCCCCCATGGTGGATTCGTCCACCTTGTTGCATAACCACAGTTCAAGTTCAGTTGAGATTCTTTCATTGCAAGCATATACCAAGCATAGAGTCCAGCCTCTTATTGTCTAGATAAGTTCAACAGCTTGTTGGGGAAACCTTCTCTGGTCTGAAAGTAGAGCCAGCCAGCAGAGTATCATCCCGATCAATTAAAAGCCCCAACATAACACCAGCAACAATTTAGAACATTATGGAATTAATTGACATAACCAATATGAGTAACCAATATGTTAAAAAAATGCAAGTTCTTAGCCACATCCTGTGACTACTGCATTGACATTTCTATTTTGGTTTATATACAACCTGGTTCTATATATCTTAAAATGACTATAGATCACTGTTCAGCTGTCATGTGTCTATTTTCTTTATAATATTTAGCATTTTATAGCGTTGAAGCATAATTTTGCTGAACCTGGCTTTTTTTCGGGAAGTCTAGACTGGCTTATAACTCTAACAAGACATATGTCAACAGTTTAGGTGCAATACAGTTTGAGGAGGGGTGTGCAGAGAAATCCTCAATATCCTAGTGAGGAGTAACTAATATTTCACGTCTTCCTCACACCTTCTAGGGTGATGGAAGATTTCTCCACTCTCTCGCCCCATTATGGAATAACATAAGATATTAAAAGTATATTATGTTTTACAATTCTTTGATGTAGATCATAAGCAGTCTGACTCACATTGATTGTTGCTTCATTGGTTATTTCACAATATCTTATTGTATGTGAGATTGGCAGTTTGAGGTTGAGATAATATTACATTTTACAGATACTATTTTTCATATTGACATCATTTCATCTTAAGGCAAACATGTGGTATCTAACCTTCTGGGATTGGCTCATTTCCCTTAGCATTATGCTTTCCAGTTGGGCCCATTTAGCCACAAAGAACTGCATTTTTGATTTTTTTTTAATAGCTGTTTAGTATTCCATGGAGTGGATGAACCATAGCTTTTTTATCCAGTCTTCTGTTGATGGGCATTTTGGTTGCTTCTAAGTTTTTGCAATTACTGATTGTGCTGCCATGGACATAGGGGTGCATGTTGGTTTCTCGTGTAACAGGTGTTTTGGATGTATTCCTAGGACTGCTATTGCTGGATCATATGGAATGCAGATTTTCAGTTGTTTGAGTGTTCTCCACACTGATTTCCATAGAGGCTGTACCAACCTGCAGCCCCACCAGCAATGGAGAAGGGTTCCCTTTTCCCTGCATCCTCGCCAGCAAGTGTTATTGGCGTTTCTTTGTATGTGGGCCAATCTTACTGGCATTAGGTGGTACCTCGTTGATGTTTTAATTTGGATTTCCCTTATTGCCAGAGAACTTGAGCATTTTTTCATGTTTGCCATTTGGGTTTGTTCCTTTGTGAAATGTCTGCCAATTTCCCATGCCCATATCTTGAGTGGCTTGTTTGTTTTGGTATATTGGTTGTTTTGGAGCTCTTTGTAAATTTTGGAGATCAGCCCTCTATCACCTATGTAGTGTGCAAAGAACTTCTCCCATCCTTTGGGTTGCTTTTTTTATTTTGTTGATTGTTTCCCTTGCTGTGCAGAAGCTTATTAATTTGATGAGATCCCATTTGTTTATTTTGGTCTTGATTGCTATTGCTTTTGGTGTTCTTTTTAGGAAGTCAAGACCTAACCCTAGATCTTGCAGGGTATTTCCAACTTTTTCTTCTAAACGTTTGAAGGTTTCTGGATGTAGGTTTAGGTCTTTTATCCATTTAAATTTGATCTTAGCGTATGGTGAAAAATGTGGGTCTATCTTTTTGTTTCTGCAGACTATCAATCAGTTGTCCCAACAACATTTATTGAAGAGACCTTCCCATTTGCCTGGATTGTCATTTGTCTTTTAGTCAAAGATTGTTTGACTGTATTTGTGTGGGCTTCCTTCTGTTGTTTCTATTCTGCTCCATTGATCCTTCTCTCTATCTTTGTGCCAGTTACCAGGCTGTTTTGATAACCACTGCCCTATAGTATGTCCAGAGGTCCGGAACTGTGATTCCCCCTGTTAACATCCTATTCTTCAGAATGGTTCTAGCTATTCATGGTTTTTTATGTTTCCAGATGATCCTTTGTATAATTGTTTCCAATTCCATGAAGAATGTTTTGGGTAATTTGATTGGAATTTCGTGGAATGTATATATTGCTTGTGGTAGTATAGACAGTTGAATGATATTGATTTTACCTATCCAGGAGCATGGGATATTACTCCATCTTTTGAGGTCTTGTTCAATTTATTTTTTAAATAGTTTGTAGTTCTCTTCAAAAAGGTCTCCTACAGTTTTGGTTAGATTTATTCCTAGATACTTCATAATTTCCTCTGTTATTTTGAATGGTACCTTGCTGGTTAGATCTTTTTCCATCTTGGGGCTGTTTGTGTACACTATGGCTGTTGATTTTTGTTCATTTATTTTGTACCCTTCCACTCTACCAATCTCTCATATAAGTTCTTGCAGTCTCTGTATTGAGTCTCCAAAAGAATACACTTTTATGACTATGCTTCCATCTCTGAAAGTACTATATTATGCTGCAATCATCCTTCTTGTGACGTTGGAAGATGATATGACATCTGAATGATGAGAAGAAGTGTGGTGGATGATAGAGGTGTGTGACCCAATGTTAGGTGAACATATAAGGAGTACATGACCACAAGTGTTGCAGTAATAAAACCGTCACTATGGAAATACAAAAGTTTACTCAGCAGTGAATGGGTAGGAACCATGTACAGAGTAGATAGGCTGGGGGAAGACATAATTCATAGCATAAATCAAAGTGAATAATGGCAGCAAGAAATTCTGTCACATTATTACAAACATGTACAACTTGTTTTGCAGGTTTTAAAATTTCCCAATAATTTTTGGACCATATTTGCACATCAATTTGTCTGGGTGAAAACACAGATAAATGTAAACTACCAGTGATTTGACATGTGCAAACACAGGAACTAATATGAGAAATAAAAATAAGAACAGATGGGTTGAATTTTTGTCTATAAAACAGCAACTCTTCACTATGATGGGCTGTCAAACTGCATTTTGGTGACTAAGACTTCAGTATGGCCACTGTGTGAATAGTTATGATGCACTCACTCATTATGAGACACATTACAATTACTTTGCACATTTTTGAATGTGGCTTCTTATATTGTAGTAAATAAATTTCTCATCCTTAAGGCACCTTCAGTTATTTTGGGAAGAGCGAGAAAGTGCCAACTGTTATCCTGGGTTATCCTACATGCCACAACACTGGACAGGATGGTAAAATAACCCCCAGCATGGGACAAGCATTGTACAACAGCATCCGTTCCAATTCTAGGGCAAGGTCATATGGGCCTAATTATATCTCAGGATTTGAGGGAGATGTGATGGAACATAGAGAAATGGAAGGGGATACTGGGTGTTCACGCTCGGACACTTGTTAAACTTGGCAAAGCAGTGAAATACCCTGGCCTAAATTTTAGAATTCTAGAATATTCTAAAGGGTAATATGTTCTTCTGAGATTACTGATTAAATAGCAGTGCTAAAGAAATCTATGCAAAGGCCCTCAACCCAGAGTTTGCAGGTCAGCCACTTTTATCAAGAATGTTATAATAGATCTACATGCTCAATCATGAACAAGAATGACTCTTAGGGGAAATAAAAGCAAGTGTGTCCAAATTTGGAAAGTTAATGGTGAACAAACACAAAGTTCTAGATTTGTGTCATGTTCAATATAGCTAGAGCAGAATATTATATGTTTTGAAGAAAACAAAAATAAATTCATTAGTAAATCTTTATAAAGCTCTGATGCCTAATTAAATTTTAGTTGCACTATATACATAAATTGTATATACATATTTATATATATATACACATGCTTCTTTAAAATCTTCCTCTTAAAGTCATGCAGAAAAGAGTGTACAGGAAGATAAGAAGCACACATTGAAGCAAAGAGTATGCTATAGAATTCTAAGAAAGGATGAAGGCCAAAATTAAGATTAGAAGTGAAGGAGGAATTAGAAGTTGGAGGAATGATAAGTTGTTATTTATTTAAGTTACGGATTCTGGTTCAGAAGCATATTTGGTCACTCAGTTATGGTACAAAGTACATGGCTTATTCCGATGATTTTTTTTATCAATAGAATGCCAGTCTGAGAGAATCCTTTTATGCTCCCTTTGTAGGCTGTGCTGGCTGAGCCCTCAGAAGCTGACACAGTATAGCTCACTCCTTTTATTAGTAAGTGCAAAGGGCTTCAGGAAGGAGAACTCATTGGGTTTCTGAGATCAAGGGTCTATTGCATCTCTTCAGGTTGGTACAGCCTTTTAAATCAAGGAAACAGGATGAATTAATGAGAAAGAGGTATTTGAAAGTTTACTTAATGTATCAGACTGTTTGGATCTGAGCCAAGATAAAATATTTAACAATATATAAAAGTGATGGTCATAAGTCTAGGGACATTGCTGAGCAGATTTGAAAATATCATACATAAATATAGTAACTGGAGAAAACTTGATTGGCTTCTGCTATCTGCCTTTGTTAACTTGGCTGTGTAAATTTGTACAGGTTGTTTATGTGAGTCTTATCCCTCTGCAGAATTAATATCCACTGTGCCTCATTACCGAAAAGGTGGAACAAAAGCTTATCTAGCTAACGGTTGAGTGGAGAGCATGTGAATGAGAATACTTGGTGGAATATACAGAACAGCAGTGATGGACTTGGGGCATGGAGCCGATAATAACACGCGTGGACTCTGATGTTCAAAGCCCAAGTTTATTAGTGGCATTAGATTTATACACTGAGAGTCCATATGGGATAAGGGAGGAAGTATTGAGCTTATCAACAAAATGTATCAACTGATGAAGCGATTGATCGATGGTTTGATAGGTGGATGGATGCGTGGATGGATGGATGTATTCACCATTAGCCGGAGAGACAGAAAGAGAGTCAGAAAAGTGAGAAAGGGCAGAGAGAGAGAGAGAGAGAGAGAGAGACCGAGACAGGGAGGAATGGAGACATTGAGTGTCCCAGGCACCCTGGTCCTCTCACCCAATCCCATCACAAGCTGAAGCTGAGAGGCAGGCACTGAAGGTCCAGCCAGTAGCTTCCTCTGAGTGTCCTCGTTGGCTTCAGGGAGCCGAGGCTTTGGGCCGTGCTTGAGTGCCTTCCCAGGCCACAAGCGGGGAGCTGGAATGAAAGAGGATCATCCCGAACATGAGCGGGCACCTGTGTGGGAAGCCGGCCATGCAAGACAGAGGGTGTGGCCTCAAATCCTATTGAGTGTGTTTCCAGCGTGAGGGGATTTTAACCTGTGCTGGTGGGATTGCAACGGAACCAATCCCCCACCGAATATACATGTCTCCAAACTCTCTCTCTCTCTCTCTTACACACACTCACACACACTCACACAGAGACGCACTCACACACACACTCTCTGACATGAGGTGATACTTTCACCAAAGCTTTATGGCATCCTAGCGTTCTATCTCTCTTGGTTGTTGTTGTTTGTGAAATCTCTGGCATCAACCAGGCCATCATCCCCCGCTGGTTGCCATGTGGACAGAGAGCAAGGTGAGGGTGGTAAGTCCATCCTCTCCCAGCGCTATGGAGAAGAGCCTCAACTGCCAGCTGGCGCCCTCTGAGGACCAGCCTCTAAGCCATCAGCTAGCTGGAGGCCACTGGAGGTCTCGAGTCACATGTCTCCAGTGCCAAGGCACTTCAGACACATGGGACCCTTACCTGGACATCGTGCTGGATATCCAGGCCGCCAAGAATGTGCAGGAAGCCTTGCGGCATTTGGTGAGCCCGGAAGAGCTGGACGGGGACAACGCCTATGATTGTGCTGCCTGCCTCAGGAAGACGCCTGCCTCCCGCACACTCACCTTGCACACGTGTGGGGATGTGCTCGTCTTGGTCTTGAAACGCTTTTCTGACTTCACGCGTGACAAAATGGCCAAGCCGGTGCACTATCCTGACCGTTTGGACATGAGGCCTTACCTGTCTCGGCAGAACGGGGGGCCACTGGAGTACAGGCTCTATGCTGTCCTTGTGCACGTGGGCTTGCGTCGTGACCGAGGACATTACCTGTGCTACGTCAAAGCTGGCGACGGCCGCTGGTATGAGATGGATGACGCCAAGGTCACCGCCTGTGGCCTGGCTTCGGCCTTGAAGCAAAGTGCCTACGTGCTCTTTTACGTGCGCAAGGGTGGATGGGACGGGGCCAATGGGCAAGTGTCACGGGGCCAGGGAGCGCCCGCCTCTGGGCCTCGAGAGAGACACGACGCCAGGACCCCAGCAGAGCCTGCAAAGCCTTCCGACCCGGAAGCCGAACAAGGCCGGCAGCACTTGGAGCAGAGGATGCAGGAACTCAGCTTAGATGAGTGGAAATCCCTGCAAGAGCAGCAGCGGCCCAAGGGCTCCTTCAACCTCAGGAGAGTGGAGCCCAGCCTGCCGAGCAAGGCAGTCCTCATTCATCAGGCACGACCCAGCGTGCAGCCGACCAGCCATCCTGCGCCACACGAACGCTCCTGGCAGTGCAGCTCAGCTGGCCAGCCAACACATCAGCTGCCCGAGAATGCCAGCCAGCTCCCCGGTCTGGCAAGCAGAGGCAGAGCCAGAGCTCCCAAGAGGAAGAACAAACAGGCAAAGAGGCCGCTCCTGCGATTCTAGTCATTTCCCTAGTGGCAGGGGTCTTTCCCACGCTTTGCTTGGTGGGAGGGGGGTGTCCATCCGCGGGGGTGGGTCAGCACCTGCAGGGAGATTGTGGGTGCTGGTCTCATCTCTCAATAACGGACATACTTTTCGTGCATGCATCAACAGGGAGAGACACTTGCTTTCTTGGTTCATGTGTTTGCTGATTGATCAGTGCATCAAACACTCACACACGCACACTCGCAACATTGGCTGGCCCTACTTGATCTGGAAAGGGCATGGCAAATGCGTTGTGGAGCATACAGGCAGCTAGCCCCATGGCTCCATCACTGAAAGCCAGATGGGGCTGAGAATATACGGGGAATACTCAGCCAGGTCTTGTCTTTGGAGACAAGGGCTCCCCGTGCACATAGGCCTTGGGAAACCCAAGAGGACAAGTTGTGAGTGGGATGAGGGGAAATCAGTCGGGGCGGGGATTTGGGGCTTCCTCGATCCGCCAAGGAATCAATAAATTCATATTTAAAAATGAAACAAAGATTTGTTTTCTAAGAGTGCTGGTTAGTATTTCACTGTGATCACTGATGGAGCGATTGATCGATGGTTTGATAGGTGGATGGATGCATGGATGGATGGATGTATTCACCATTAGCCGGAGAGATAGAAAGAGAGTCAGAAAAGTGAGAAAGGGCAGAGAGAGAGAGAGAGACAGAGAGACCGAGACAGGGAGGAATGGAGACATTGAGTGTCCCAGGCACCCTGGTCCTCTCACCCAATCCCATCACAAGCTGAAGCTGAGAGGCAGGCACTGAAGGTCCAGCCAGTAGCTTCCTCTGAGTGTCCTCGTTGGCTTCAGGGAGCCGAGGCTTTGGGCCGTGCTTGAGTGCCTTCCCAGGCCACAAGCGGGGAGCTGGAATGAAAGAGGATCATCCCGAACATGAGCGGGCACCTGTGTGGGAAGCCGGCCATGCAAGACAGAGGGTGTGGCCTCAAATCCTATTGAGTGTGTTTCCAGCGTGAGGGGATTTTAACCTGTGCTGGTGGGATTGCAATGGAACCAATCTCCCACCGAATATACATGTCTCCAAACTCTCTCTCTCTCTCTCTCTCTCTCTCTTACACACACTCACACACACTCACACAGAGACACACACACACACACACACACACACACACACACTCTCTGACATGAGGTGATGCTTTCACCAAAGCTTTATGGCATCCTAGCGTTCTATCACTCTTGGTTGTTGTTGTTTGTGAAATCTCTGGCATCAACCAGGCCATCATCCCCCGCTGGTTGCCATGTGGACAGAGAGCAAGGTGATGGTGGTAAGTCCATCCTCTCCCAGCGCTATGGAGAAGAGCAGGTGATGTGAGAAGTCCTGAGTGAGGAGGCTGTCCCGCCCTCAGGCCTCTGACCTCTTGCGCACTGGAAGCTGATTGGTGGAGCTGGCCGCTGGGGGGCGGGGTCGCGGGTCGAGTTGGCTATATAAGGGTGGTGAGTGGAGGGAGAGCGTCCGTGATCTGAGCAAGATTGCAGAGAGGGAAGGCGAGAGTGGAACGCCAGCGCACAAGTCTCGGGACCATGGCCCCTGGAGTAGTGCCCAAGGCTGCTTCACTGCACTCGGGGGGTAAGTCTCATTATCCAGGCGGGGCTTTGTATGTGCCAGGGAAGTGGTCAGCCCGGCCTCAGAAAGAGCCCCAGCTGGACGAGGGTGTGGCTGCAGAGAACACAGAGCTGGCTGCCAGAGGGGAAGCTTCTCTGTGCTGGATGGAACCTTACGGCATCGGGGCTGGTCTGCAGAACCCGGGGAACGCCTGCTACATGAATGCAGCCCTCCAGTGTCTGACGTACACCCCGCCACTCGCCAAATATCTGCTGTCTCAGGAGCACTCTCGTGTTGCCAGCCGCATCTGCATGTACTGGCTACATGCCGTACCCAAAATGGCGCCGGCCGGAAAAGCCACACCTTGGTTCCTGGTGACGTAGCTTTCGTGGTACTGCGCAGGCGCCTAGTGCATGCGCAGTGAGCTGAGGCGTGGCTGGCACATGAACACTGGGATTGACGAATCCAGTCACCCAGGACCTTGCGTAATCATGACGCCGACCTATCATCGGCGGAGGCGGGGCCAGTCAGCACATAAGAGCAGACAGTCTGCTGGGGTCGGAGTCTTTCCTCCTCATCTTGGTTCGCGCAATAAAGATTACCGCAGAAGACTTCACTCGCGTCTGCCTCTTATTGCTGGACGATAAGAAACGTGGGCGCAACAACTGGTGCCGAAACGCGGGACCTGGAGGGGGCCTCCCGTTTCGAATGGGACAATGTCAGAACTGCGGCCAAAAAACAGGTAAGGAGCTCTGAGAGGGAGAACTTTCGGGTGACTAGGAGCATAAATCGGAGGTATATGAGCCTCCGCTTCTGGTTATAGACATGGCCGCACAGATCTCTCTGGTGAAATTTTTGCAGACGGTGTATGCCCTCCTTAAGGGAGCGGTCAGAGAGAGTGACAAAGCCCTTCAGTCTGCCCAGGACAGTCTCTCAGAAACAGAGCGGGAGAGGAGAACCGGTTTGAAGCAAAAAAGAAAGGTGAAACTGAAAGCAGGATCTTCCTCATCAAGTTCGGAGACGTCCGACGCGGAGGAAGGGTACAAGTGGGATAGGTGCTTAGAACGCAAACAACCCGCAGGAAACAGACGAGGATCAGAAAAGGAGAAGAAAGACAATGGCGGTACTACTGCGCCGGCCACGCTCGACCCATGGCCTCAGGGCTCTGGAGCCATTTCACTAATGGCTCCTCCTCCTGTGACGCCATCTGCCCCGCCAATGAGTTATGGCGCCGGCTCCTCCTTCATCGATCCAGTCACACGCCGGGAACTTCAAAATATGTTCCCCGTGTTAGAAGAAGAAAGGGAAAGAGTTTACAGACAGGTAGATGCATTATTAGTGCGAGAATTGGCCATGTCTGTAAAGCAATATGGTCTTCATGCCAACTACACTTTGTCCCTGTTAGAACGTATGGGGGGAATGAATATGACTCCCTCTGATTGGCAATTTGTGGTGAAGGCTGTTCTCCCTAATATGGGATCATATCTAAATTGGAAGGGATTATGGCAGGAGCTTTTGGCTGAGACCGCCCGGGCAAATCAACAGCGTAGCGGCGAAGCTTTGACTTGGACTTATAATATGCTTTCCGGACAAGGCCAATACTCTGATGATCAAAATAGATATCCATGGCCAGTATATACTCAAATTTCTACTGCAGCTATAAAGGCTTGGACGGCCCTTTCACTTAAAGGGCAAGAGAAACTGGGCATTACACAGGTTAAGCAGGAGCCGGATGAGCCCTTTGCTGATTTTGTGGCACGCGTAATGCAGGCCGTGGAAAGGACCTTTGGAGAGGGAGATCAGAACACTAGAATGGTAGAGCAGATAATTTGGGAGCAGTGTAATGCAGAATGTAGAGCCCTACTCAAGGATCGTAAGTCCAAGGGAATTTCAGATTGGCTAAAGGTTTGTAGGGATACAGGAGGCCCTTTAACAGCTCATGGACTAGCAGCTGCCATTTTGAGGTCTAATCATAGGGAGAGAACATCACCCGTGTGCTTTCACTGTGGCAAACCAGGACATATGAAAAGGAAATGCCGTGCAGGGCCTAGCAATAAGCCTCCTGGGATATGCCCACGGTGCCGCAAAGGTAGACATTGGGCCAATGAATGCAAGTCAGTGAAGGATATAAAAGGACGCCCTCTCTCGAGTCAGGAGCCAAAACACCCCTTAAGCCAGGAGTCAAAAAACGGGAGATGGGGATCGAAGGCCCAGGTCCCCTCAACCGACTGGGCACTCTTTCGTCATGCATGAGGGAACCCAGCCAGGAGCGACACCCTGCAAGCCTGGACCTCTGTGCCGCCACCGGAGTCCTCTTAAAACCAGAGGACGGCATTACGCCGATACCGGTCATCTTAACAGACACGGTACCACCTGGTGCGGTCGGGCTTGTGATAGGCCGAGCAGCCTTGAGCTCTCAAGGTTTTATTGTAACACCTGGAATTTTACATCCGGAAGCTAGCTCCTTTTCAGTGCTGTGCTCAGTCCCACGAGGTGCTTTTGCTGTCGCTTCAGGTGATCCTATAGCCCAACTCATATTTTTACCAGCTTTAATTAGTGCAGATAAGACTGTCCAGACCCAAGTAGAGGTTCCTTATATAAATTTAATGATGGATATGATCGATAGACCCATGCTTGAGTTGCAAATAGAGAATAGACCGTTTATGGGACTTTTAGACACAGGAGCTGATAAGAGCATCATAACCTCCAAGTATTGGCCGCGTGATTGGCCTTTGATTCAAACTTCTCATAGCCTACGTGGTCTGGGGTTTGAACAAGCTCCATCCCAAAGTGCCAGAGCCCTACAGTGGAAGGATAAGGAAGGCAATTGCGGGACAGCCACACCATATGTCCTGAACCTACCGGTTTGCCTTTGGGGAAGAGATATTCTTCAACAGATGGGGATACGACTAGTCTCCAATGCCTCCGGTTATTCTGAAGTTTCTCAAAAGTTGATGGATAAAATGGGCTATATTCAAGGAAAGGGTTTAGGTAAACAGAGTCAAGGTATTGTCCAGCCAATTGAACCCCGGGGAAATCCAGGCCGTAAAGGTCTGGGTTTTTAGAGTGGCCATTGGCATGCAGCTGCCCATACCTTGGAAAACAGCAGAGCCGGTTTGGGTTCCCCAATGGCCGCTTTCTCTTGAAAATTGCCAAGCTGCTCAACAATTAGTTCAGGAACAGCTACATTTGGGACATCTGGAGCCCTCTGTTTCTCCTTGGAATACTCCTATCTTTGTTATCAGAAAGAAATCAGGAAAGTGGCGCCTCCTACATGATTTAAGAGTTGTAAATTCACAGATGCAGTGCTTTGGTCCCGTTCAACGTGGCCTTCTAGTTTTGTCATCCCTCCCTAAGCAATGGCCATTACTAGTGATTGATTTGAAGGATTGCTTTTTTTCTATACCATTAGCATTGAAGGATAGGGAGAGGTTTGCTTTTACTATTCCCTCCATTAATCATGAAGAGCCGGATAAACGATATCAATGGAAAGTTTTGCCCCATGGGATGGCTAATAGTCCCACCATGTGTCAACTTTATGTTGCCCAAGTGTTACAACCACTGCGAGATCGTTTTCCAGCGGCCCGTGTCGTCCATTATATGGACGATATTTTAATTTGTGCTCAAGAGCAAGATCAGTTGTTACAGATTTACGTTGATCTGAAGCGGGCTCTACAGGATTATGGCCTTATAATTTCATCCGAGAAGGTTCAAATGCAGCAAGTGAAAGCCTTCTTAGGGTCTTTAATTACAGAAACATATATTAAGCCTCAAAAGATAAGCCTCAAGATTTCTAATTTGCGAACTTTGAATGATTTTCAGAAATTAGTGGGGGATATTAATTGGTTGCGACCCTTCCTTAAGATCTCTTCTCAAGAGTTACGGCCTTTGTTTGCTCTGCTTGAAGGCGATTCTGATCTCACTTCCAGGCGAACCCTCACCCATGAGGCACAACAGGTCATAATAAAAGTCCAGGAAGCTATTGAAAAGGCTCAATTAGTACGCCTAGATCAAAATCAGCCTTTTGAGCTATGTGTATTGCCTACAGAAGTTTTCCCCACTGCTGTATTATGGCAACAGGGCCCGTTACTTTGGATTCATTCTCAGGTTTCTCAGATTAAGTCTATTCAATGGTATCCATCTGCGGTCGCGTCAATAGTGTTTAAAGGATTAAAATTAGCCTTAATTCATTTTGGGCGTCATCCAGACCGCATAATAGTCCCCTATACTGTCCAGCAATTACAAGTGCTGAGTGGGTGTAGCAATGAGTGGTCCATCTTAATGTTTGTCTATCAGGGAATTTTTGATAATCATTTTCCAAGGCATCCATTACTACAATTTTTACAGCGACATCCTGTGGTTTTTCCGATAAGAACCAGTGCCTGTCCTCTCCCTGGCGCTCTTACAATTTTTACTGACGGTTCCTCGACAGGAGCCGGAGCCTTAGTTGCCGGAGATACTGTAATAAAAAAGACCTTTGCGACGGTCTCTCCTCAGAGGGTAGAATGCCATATGGTGCTTTTTGCCTTACAAACCTTTCTAGAACCTTTGAATATTGTTTCTGATTCTCAATATGTAGTTAATGCAGTGAATGTTTTGGAGGCCACTGGCTCTATTTCAGGGTCCGGCCCAGTGGTGGATCTCTTTAAACAAATTCAACAGGCCATCTGGCATAGAAGCCACCCCTTTTATATAACCCATATCCGAGCTCATTCAGGTTTACCAGGGCCATTAGCTCGAGGGAATGCTCTTGCCGATGCCGCCACCAGAACCCAAATCATGATTATGATGGTGTCTCCACCATCCTCAGGGGAGAAAGCCCGCCAGTTTCATTCACAATTTCATGTTTCAGCCCAGACCCTCAGACTCCGATTTGGGATCACTAGAAAGGAAGCGCGCCAGATAGTTCTTGATTGCCCTGCCTTTTGCGAATTTAGACCTGCTTCACATGAGGGGGTCAATCCTAGGGGATTGAGACCCAATCAATTGTGGCAGATGGATGTGACACACGTCCCATCCTTTGGGAAGAACCAATTTGTTCATGTATCCGTGGACTCCTTTTCTGGTGTGCTCTTTGCATCAGTTCTAACCGGGGAGAAGGCCATCCATGTAATCCAACACTGCTTAGAAGCATGGGCTGCATGGGGTAAACCTGAGTGTATCAAGACTGATAATGGCCCAGCCTATACTTCAGCCAAATTTCGTGATTTTTGCATGAAGATGGGAATTAAATTAGTGACTGGCATTCCTTATAATCCACAAGGTCAGGGAATAATCGAACGTGCTCATCGCTCTATTAAGGAATTGTTGCAAAAACAAAAAACCACCTGGGAATCGCTTGGCCTCGCCAGTCAGAGCCCTCGGGCCACTCTAGCCCTGGCTCTTTTCACCATCAATTTTTTACAGCTGGATGAGCAAGGCCTCAGTGCTGCAGATCGTCATTCCCTTAACACGGCGCAAGAGCAATCTTGGGTCAAGTGGAAGGATGTTCTGGAGTCCAAATGGAAGGGCCCAGACCCAGTTATTAGGCAGGCTCGAGGAGCCATTTGTGTGTTTCCACAGGACGCCCAAGTTCCGGTTTGGGTTCCAGCTCGATTGACTCGTTCCTGTCCATCACCGCCTTCTGATGTTTCTGCAACCGCTGGAACGCTTGCACGAGGCAACGGCTGCTAATCTTTCCTGCCAGCTTTCTTCTTACCTTATAGGAAACTGGACGAGAGAATTTGATATTCTACCGTCTGACTTGAGAATTGCCATTGTGGATCCTGTTGTTGCTGAAACCCTGGCCACTTGGATTTGGAACATCACTTCCCATATTAAGGAATGGGTGGGAATGGTTGTGCTGATTCTGCTCTTGTGTACAGGCTGTGCCTTATGCCTTTTTTTCCTGTGTCGTCTGAGACACCGTGCTCAGCGAGATCGTGTGGCAATACATCAAGCCCTACTAGCCATGCAGAATGGTGACTCCCTCATGGTATGGTTGAGCATGCTTCAACAGGGTTAGTTAAGAGCATGGACATCATGGCTCCTGCACCTCAGGCCATTATGGCATTGCACTGAGTTTGAGCATGATGCGCCCGACTAGCCCTTGCACCTCGCAGGACTTGTCCATTGCACGCGAGAGGGTAATAACTCTTATAACTGCCTTGTCGAGAAATTGCTCTTTACAACCACCGTGGTTGTAGCCCATGACGGGTAAGATAGACCCAGACAATTATCGGTCTAAGACAGGGACTACGTCAAGCTACATAGCCTCCCTATGACGGATCGTGTGCCTTGAGTCTACAACCTAAGACAGGCCAATACCAGCTTATTTTTTCTATTGTATAATAAATGGGGAAATTTTGCCAGCCGCATCTGTATGTACTGGCCACATGCCGTACCCAAAATGGCGCCGGCCGGAAAAGCCACACCTTGGTTCCTGGTGACGTAGCTTTCGCGGTACTGCGCAGGCGCCTAGTGCATGCGCAGTGAGCTGAGGCGTGGCCGGCACATGAACACTGGGACTGACGAATCCAGTCGCCCAGGACCCTGCGTAATCATGACGCCGAACTATCATCGGCAGAGGCGGGGCCAGTCAGCTCATAAGAGCAGACAGCCTGCTGGGGTCGGAGCCTTTCCTCCTCATCTTGGTTCGCGCAATAAAGATTACCGCAGAAGACTTCACTCGTGTCTGCCTCTTATTGCTGGACGATAAGAAAATCGTGGGCGCGACACTCTCGCACCTGCAGCGCGTTCAGAGCTCTGCACGCTCTTTGCCTCTGGAAAGTCACTTCATTATGGGCTCTGCACAGTCGGCCTCGTGATCCAGCCCATTCGGGGCTGGGTATTTGGGGATTTGGGGCTTCCATTGATCAGCCACGGGATTCAATAAATCTTATTTAAAAATGAAAAAAAACAAAGATTTGTTTTCTAAGAGTTGCTGGTTTAGTATTTCACTGTGATCACTGATGGAGCGATTGATCATGGTTTGATAGGTGGATGGTACATGGATGGATGGAATGTTATTCACCATTAGCGGAGGAGAAGAGATAGGAAAAGAGAAGTCAGAAAAGTGAGAAAGAAAAGGGCACCAAGCAGAGAGAGAGAGAGAGACAGAGAGACCGAGCGGGGGGAATGGAGACATGAGTGGTCCCAGGACCCGGGTCCTCTCACCCTAATCCCATAAAGCTGAAGCTGAGTTGGCAGCACTGAAGGTCAGCCAGTAGCTTCTCTGCAGTGTTCCTCGTTGGCTTCAGGGAAGTGCCGAGGGCTTTGGGCCGTGCTTGAGTGCCTTCCCAGGCCACAGCGGGGAGGGAAGCTGGAATGAAAGAGGATCATCCCGAACATGAGCGCGGCACTGTGTGGGAAGCCGCCATGCAAGACAGAGGGCTGTGGCCTCAAATCCTATTGAGTGTGTTTCAGCGTGAGGGGATTTTAACCTGTGCTGGTGGGATTGCAACGGAATCAATCCCCCCACCGAATATACATGTCTCCAAACTCTCTCTCTCTCTCTCTCTCTTACACACACTCACACACACTCACACAGACACAGACACAGACACACACCACATCACACACACACTCCTGACATGAGGTGATGCTTTCACCAAAGCTTTTATGGCATCCTAGCGTTCTATCACTCTTGGTTGTTGTTGTTTGTGAAATCTCTGGCATCAACCAGGCCATCATCCCCCGCTGGTTGCCATGTGGACAGAGAGCAAGGTGATGGTGGTAAGTCCATCCTCTCCCAGCGCTATGGAGAAGAGCAGGTGATGTGAGAAGTCCTGAGTGAGGAGGCTGTCCCGCCCTCAGGCCTCTGACCTCTTGCGCACTGGAAGCTGATTGGTGGAGCTGGCCGCTGGGGGGGGCGGGGTCGCGGGTCGAGTTGGCTATATAAGGGTGGTGAGTGGAGGAGAGCGTCCGTGATCTGAGCAAGATTGCAGAGAGGGAAGGCGAGAGTGGAACGCCAGCGCACAAGTCTCGGGACCATGGCCCCTGGAGTAGTGCCCAAGGCTGCTTCACTGCACTCGGGGGGTAAGTCTCTATTATCCAGGCGGGGCTTTGTATGTGCCAGGGAAGTGGTCAGCCCGGCCTCAGAAAGAGCCCAGCTGGACGAGGGTGTGGCTGCAGAGAACACAGAGCTGGCTGCCAGAGGGGAAGCTTCTCTGTGCTGGATGGAACCTTACGGCATCGGGGCTGGTCTGCAGAACCCGGGGAACGCCTGCTACATGAATGCAGCCTTCCAGTGTCTGACGTACACCCCGCCACTCGCCAATTATCTGCTGTCTCAGGAGCACTCCCGCACCTGCCAGCGCCGTTCAGAGCTCTGCACGCTCTGTGCTCTGGAAAGTCACTTCATTTGGGCTCTGCACAGTCCCAGCCACGTGATCCAGCCCTGTCAGGCATTGGCTGCTGGCTTTCACAGAAACCGCCAAGAAGATGCTCACGAGTTTCTGCTGTTCGCGCTGGATGCCCTCAGGGCAGCAGGCCTGCCTGGCCTCAACTGCCAGCTGGCGCCCTCTGAGGACCAGCCTCTAAGCCATCAGCTAGCTGGAGGCCACTGGAGGTCTCGAGTCACATGTCTCCAGTGCCAAGGCACTTCAGACACATGGGACCCTTACCTGGACATCGTGCTGGATATCCAGGCCGCCAAGAATGTGCAGGAAGCCTTGCGGCATTTGGTGAGCCCAGAAGAGCTGGACGGGGACAACGCCTATGATTGTGCTGCCTGCCTCAGGAAGACGCCTGCCTCCCGCACACTCACCTTGCACACGTGTGGGGATGTGCTCGTCTTGGTCTTGAAACGCTTTTCTGACTTCACGCGTGACAAAATGGCCAAGCCGGTGCACTATCCTGACCGTTTGGACATGAGGCCTTACCTGTCTCGGCAGAACGGGGGCCACTGGAGTACAGGCTCTATGCTGTCCTTGTGCACGTGGGCTTGCGTCGTGACCGAGGACATTACCTGTGCTACGTCAAAGCTGGCGACGGCCGCTGGTATGAGATGGATGACGCCAAGGTCACCGCCTGTGGCCTGGCTTCGGCCTTGAAGCAAAGTGCCTACGTGCTCTTTTACGTGCGCAAGGGTGGATGGGACGGGGCCAATGGGCAAGTGTCACGGGGCCAGGGAGCGCCCGCCTCTGGGCCTCGAGAGAGACACGACGCCAGGACCCCAGCAGAGCCTGCAAAGCCTTCCGACCCGGAAGCCGAACAAGGCCGGCAGCACTTGGAGCAGAGGATGCAGGAACTCAGCTTAGATGAGTGGAAATCCCTGCAAGAGCAGCAGCGGCCCAAGGGCTCCTTCAACCTCAGGAGAGTGGAGCCCAGCCTGCCGAGCAAGGCAGTCCTCATTCATCAGGCACGACCCAGCGTGCAGCCGACCAGCCATCCTGCGCCACACGAACGCTCCTGGCAGTGCAGCTCAGCTGGCCAGCCAACACATCAGCTGCCCGAGAATGCCAGCCAGCTCCCCGGTCTGGCAAGCAGAGGCAGAGCCAGAGCTCCCAAGAGGAAGAACAAACAGGCAAAGAGGCCGCTCCTGCGATTCTAGTCATTTCCCTAGTGGCAGGGGTCTTTCCCACGCTTTGCTTGGTGGGAGGGGGGTGTCCATCCGCGGGGGTGGGTCAGCACCTGCAGGGAGATTGTGGGTGCTGGTCTCATCTCTCAATAACGGACATACTTTTCGTGCATGCATCAACAGGGAGAGACACTTGCTTTCTTGGTTCATGTGTTTGCTGATTGATCAGTGCATCAAACACTCACACACGCACACTCGCAACATTGGCTGGCCCTACTTGATCTGGAAAGGGCATGGCAAATGCGTTGTGGAGCATACAGGCAGCTAGCCCCATGGCTCCATCACTGAAAGCCAGATGGGGCTGAGAATATACGGGGAATACTCAGCCAGGTCTTGTCTTTGGAGACAAGGGCTCCCCGTGCACATAGGCCTTGGGAAACCCAAGAGGACAAGTTGTGAGTGGGATGAGGGGAAATCAGTCGGGGCGGGGATTTGGGGCTTCCTCGATCCGCCAAGGAATCAATAAATTCATATTTAAAAATGAAACAAAGATTTGTTTTCTAAGAGTGCTGGTTAGTATTTCACTGTGATCACTGATGGAGCGATTGATCCATGGTTTGATAGGTGGATGGATGCATGGATGGATGGATGTATTCACCATTAGCCGGAGAGATAGAAAGAGAGTCAGAAAAGTGAGAAAGGGCAGAGAGAGAGAGAGAGACAGAGAGACCGAGACAGGGAGGAATGGAGACATTGAGTGTCCCAGGCACCCTGGTCCTCTCACCCAATCCCATCACAAGCTGAAGCTGAGAGGCAGGCACTGAAGGTCCAGCCAGTAGCTTCCTCTGAGTGTCCTGTTGGCTTCAGGGAGCCGAGGCTTTGGGCCGTGCTTGAGTGCCTTCCCAGGCCACAAGCGGGGAGCTGGAATGAAAGAGGATCATCCCGAACATGAGCGGGCACCTGTGTGGGAAGCCGGCCATGCAAGACAGAGGGTGTGGCCTCAAATCCTATTGAGTGTGTTTCCAGCGTGAGGGGATTTTAACCTGTGCTGGTGGGATTGCAATGGAACCAATCTCCCACCGAATATACATGTCTCCAAACTCTCTCTCTCTCTCTTTCTTACACACACTCACACACACTCACACAGACACAAACACACACACACAGACACACACACACACACACTCTCTGACATGAGGTGATGCTTTCACCAAAGCTTTATGGCATCCTAGCGTTCTATCACTCTTGGTTGTTGTTGTTTGTGAAATCTCTGGCATCAACCAGGCCATCATCCCCCGCTGGTTGCCATGTGGACAGAGAGCAAGGTGATGGTGGTAAGTCCATCCTCTCCCAGCGCTATGGAGAAGAGCAGGTGATGTGAGAATCCTGAGTGAGGAGGGCTGTCCCGCCCTCAGGCCTCTGACCTCTTGCGCACTGGAAGCTGATTGGTGGAGCTGGCCGCTGGGGGGCGGGTCGCGGGTCGAGTTGGCTATATAAGGGTGGTGAGTGGAGGAGAGCGTCCGTGATCTGAGCAAGATTGCAGAGAGGGAAGGCGAGAGTGGAACGCCAGCGCACAAGTCTCGGGACCATGGCCCCTGGAGTAGTGCCCAAGGCTGCTTCACTGCACTCGGGGGGTAAGTCTCATTATCCAGGCGGGGCTTTGTATGTGCCAGGGAAGTGGTCAGCCCGGCCTCAGAAAGAGCCCCAGCTGGACGAGGGTGTGGCTGCAGAGAACACAGAGCTGGCTGCCAGAGGGGAAGCTTCTCTGTGCTGGATGGAACCTTACGGCATCGGGGCTGGTCTGCAGAACCCGGGGAACGCCTGCTACATGAATGCAGCCCTCCAGTGTCTGACGTACACCCCGCCACTCGCCAATTATCTGCTGTCTCAGGAGCACTCCCGCACCTGCCAGCGCCGTTCAGAGCTCTGCACGCTCTGTGCTCTGGAAAGTCACTTCATTTGGGCTCTGCACAGTCCCGGCCACGTGATCCAGCCCTGTCAGGCATTGGCTGCTGGCTTTCACAGAAACCGCCAAGAAGATGCTCACGAGTTTCTGCTGTTCGCGCTGGATGCCCTCAGGGCAGCAGGCCTGCCTGGCCTCAACTGCCAGCTGGCGCCCTCTGAGGACCAGCCTCTAAGCCATCAGCTAGCTGGAGGCCACTGGAGGTCTCGAGTCACATGTCTCCAGTGCCAAGGCACTTCAGACACATGGGACCCTTACCTGGACATCGTGCTGGATATCCAGGCCGCCAAGAATGTGCAGGAAGCCTTGCGGCATTTGGTGAGCCCGGAAGAGCTGGACGGGGACAACGCCTATGATTGTGCTGCCTGCCTCAGGAAGACGCCTGCCTCCCGCACACTCACCTTGCACACGTGTGGGGATGTGCTCGTCTTGGTCTTGAAACGCTTTTCTGACTTCACGCGTGACAAAATGGCCAAGCCGGTGCACTATCCTGACCGTTTGGACATGAGGCCTTACCTGTCTCGGCAGAACGGGGGGCCACTGGAGTACAGGCTCTATGCTGTCCTTGTGCACGTGGGCTTGCGTCGTGACCGAGGACATTACCTGTGCTACGTCAAAGCTGGCGACGGCCGCTGGTATGAGATGGATGACGCCAAGGTCACCGCCTGTGGCCTGGCTTCGGCCTTGAAGCAAAGTGCCTACGTGCTCTTTTACGTGCGCAAGGGTGGATGGGACGGGGCCAATGGGCAAGTGTCACGGGGCCAGGGAGCGCCCGCCTCTGGGCCTCGAGAGAGACACGACGCCAGGACCCCAGCAGAGCCTGCAAAGCCTTCCGACCCGGAAGCCGAACAAGGCCGGCAGCACTTGGAGCAGAGGATGCAGGAACTCAGCTTAGATGAGTGGAAATCCCTGCAAGAGCAGCAGCGGCCCAAGGGCTCCTTCAACCTCAGGAGAGTGGAGCCCAGCCTGCCGAGCAAGGCAGTCCTCATTCATCAGGCACGACCCAGCGTGCAGCCGACCAGCCATCCTGCGCCACACGAACGCTCCTGGCAGTGCAGCTCAGCTGGCCAGCCAACACATCAGCTGCCCGAGAATGCCAGCCAGCTCCCCGGTCTGGCAAGCAGAGGCAGAGCCAGAGCTCCCAAGAGGAAGAACAAACAGGCAAAGAGGCCGCTCCTGCGATTCTAGTCATTTCCCTAGTGGCAGGGGTCTTTCCCACGCTTTGCTTGGTGGGAGGGGGGTGTCCATCCGCGGGGGTGGGTCAGCACCTGCAGGGAGATTGTGGGTGCTGGTCTCATCTCTCAATAACGGACATACTTTTCGTGCATGCATCAACAGGGAGAGACACTTGCTTTCTTGGTTCATGTGTTTGCTGATTGATCAGTGCATCAAACACTCACACACGCACACTCGCAACATTGGCTGGCCCTACTTGATCTGGAAAGGGCATGGCAAATGCGTTGTGGAGCATACAGGCAGCTAGCCCCATGGCTCCATCACTGAAAGCCAGATGGGGCTGAGAATATACGGGGAATACTCAGCCAGGTCTTGTCTTTGGAGACAAGGGCTCCCCGTGCACATAGGCCTTGGGAAACCCAAGAGGACAAGTTGTGAGTGGGATGAGGGGAAATCAGTCGGGGCGGGGATTTGGGGCTTCCTCGATCCGCCAAGGAATCAATAAATTCATATTTAAAAATGAAACAAAGATTTGTTTTCTAAGAGTGCTGGTTAGTATTTCACTGTGATCACTGATGGAGCGATTGATCCATGGTTTGATAGGTGGATGGATGCATGGATGGATGGATGTATTCACCATTAGCCGGAGAGATAGAAAGAGAGTCAGAAAAGTGAGAAAGGGCAGAGAGAGAGAGAGAGACAGAGAGACCGAGACAGGGAGGAATGGAGACATTGAGTGTCCCAGGCACCCTGGTCCTCTCACCCAATCCCATCACAAGCTGAAGCTGAGAGGCAGGCACTGAAGGTCCAGCCAGTAGCTTCCTCTGAGTGTCCTGGTTGGCTTCAGGGAGCCGAGGCTTTGGGCCGTGCTTGAGTGCCTTCCCAGGCCACAAGCGGGGAGCTGGAATGAAAGAGGATCATCCCGAACATGAGCGGGCACCTGTGTGGGAAGCCGGCCATGCAAGACAGAGGGTGTGGCCTCAAATCCTATTGAGTGTGTTTCCAGCGTGAGGGGATTTTAACCTGTGCTGGTGGGATTGCAATGGAACCAATCTCCCACCGAATATACATGTCTCCAAACTCTCTCTCTCTCTCTCTCTCTTACACACACTCACACACACTCACACAGACACACACACACACACACACACACACACACTCTCTGACATGAGGTGATGCTTTCACCAAAGCTTTATGGCATCCTAGCGTTCTATCACTCTTGGTTGTTGTTGTTTGTGAAATCTCTGGCATCAACCAGGCCATCATCCCCCGCTGGTTGCCATGTGGACAGAGAGCAAGGTGATGGTGGTAAGTCCATCCTCTCCCAGCGCTATGGAGAAGAGCAGGTGATGTGAGAAGTCCTGAGTGAGGAGGCTGTCCCGCCCTCAGGCCTCTGACCTCTTGCGCACTGGAAGCTGATTGGTGGAGCTGGCCGCTGGGGGGCGGGGTCGCGGGTCGAGTTGGCTATATAAGGGTGGTGAGTGGAGGGAGAGCGTCCGTGATCTGAGCAAGATTGCAGAGAGGGAAGGCGAGAGTGGAACGCCAGCGCACAAGTCTCGGGACCATGGCCCCTGGAGTAGTGCCCAAGGCTGCTTCACTGCACTCGGGGGGTAAGTCTCATTATCCAGGCGGGGCTTTGTATGTGCCAGGGAAGTGGTCAGCCCGGCCTCAGAAAGAGCCCCAGCTGGACGAGGGTGTGGCTGCAGAGAACACAGAGCTGGCTGCCAGAGGGGAAGCTTCTCTGTGCTGGATGGAACCTTACGGCATCGGGGCTGGTCTGCAGAACCCGGGGAACGCCTGCTACATGAATGCAGCCCTCCAGTGTCTGACGTACACCCCGCCACTCGCCAATTATCTGCTGTCTCAGGAGCACTCCCGCACCTGCCAGCGCCGTTCAGAGCTCTGCACGCTCTGTGCTCTGGAAAGTCACTTCATTTGGGCTCTGCACAGTCCCGGCCACGTGATCCAGCCCTGTCAGGCATTGGCTGCTGGCTTTCACAGAAACCGCCAAGAAGATGCTCACGAGTTTCTGCTGTTCGCGCTGGATGCCCTCAGGGCAGCAGGCCTGCCTGGCCTCAACTGCCAGCTGGCGCCCTCTGAGGACCAGCCTCTAAGCCATCAGCTAGCTGGAGGCCACTGGAGGTCTCGAGTCACATGTCTCCAGTGCCAAGGCACTTCAGACACATGGGACCCTTACCTGGACATCGTGCTGGATATCCAGGCCGCCAAGAATGTGCAGGAAGCCTTGCGGCATTTGGTGAGCCCGGAAGAGCTGGACGGGGACAACGCCTATGATTGTGCTGCCTGCCTCAGGAAGACGCCTGCCTCCCGCACACTCACCTTGCACACGTGTGGGGATGTGCTCGTCTTGGTCTTGAAACGCTTTTCTGACTTCACGCGTGACAAAATGGCCAAGCCGGTGCACTATCCTGACCGTTTGGACATGAGGCCTTACCTGTCTCGGCAGAACGGGGGGCCACTGGAGTACAGGCTCTATGCTGTCCTTGTGCACGTGGGCTTGCGTCGTGACCGAGGACATTACCTGTGCTACGTCAAAGCTGGCGACGGCCGCTGGTATGAGATGGATGACGCCAAGGTCACCGCCTGTGGCCTGGCTTCGGCCTTGAAGCAAAGTGCCTACGTGCTCTTTTACGTGCGCAAGGGTGGATGGGACGGGGCCAATGGGCAAGTGTCACGGGGCCAGGGAGCGCCCGCCTCTGGGCCTCGAGAGAGACACGACGCCAGGACCCCAGCAGAGCCTGCAAAGCCTTCCGACCCGGAAGCCGAACAAGGCCGGCAGCACTTGGAGCAGAGGATGCAGGAACTCAGCTTAGATGAGTGGAAATCCCTGCAAGAGCAGCAGCGGCCCAAGGGCTCCTTCAACCTCAGGAGAGTGGAGCCCAGCCTGCCGAGCAAGGCAGTCCTCATTCATCAGGCACGACCCAGCGTGCAGCCGACCAGCCATCCTGCGCCACACGAACGCTCCTGGCAGTGCAGCTCAGCTGGCCAGCCAACACATCAGCTGCCCGAGAATGCCAGCCAGCTCCCCGGTCTGGCAAGCAGAGGCAGAGCCAGAGCTCCCAAGAGGAAGAACAAACAGGCAAAGAGGCCGCTCCTGCGATTCTAGTCATTTCCCTAGTGGCAGGGGTCTTTCCCACGCTTTGCTTGGTGGGAGGGGGGTGTCCATCCGCGGGGGTGGGTCAGCACCTGCAGGGAGATTGTGGGTGCTGGTCTCATCTCTCAATAACGGACATACTTTTCGTGCATGCATCAACAGGGAGAGACACTTGCTTTCTTGGTTCATGTGTTTGCTGATTGATCAGTGCATCAAACACTCACACACGCACACTCGCAACATTGGCTGGCCCTACTTGATCTGGAAAGGGCATGGCAAATGCGTTGTGGAGCATACAGGCAGCTAGCCCCATGGCTCCATCACTGAAAGCCAGATGGGGCTGAGAATATACGGGGAATACTCAGCCAGGTCTTGTCTTTGGAGACAAGGGCTCCCCGTGCACATAGGCCTTGGGAAACCCAAGAGGACAAGTTGTGAGTGGGATGAGGGGAAATCAGTCGGGGCGGGGATTTGGGGCTTCCTCGATCCGCCAAGGAATCAATAAATTCATATTTAAAAATGAAACAAAGATTTGTTTTCTAAGAGTGCTGGTTAGTATTTCACTGTGATCACTGATGGAGCGATTGATCCATGGTTTGATAGGTGGATGGATGCATGGATGGATGGATGTATTCACCATTAGCCGGAGAGATAGAAAGAGAGTCAGAAAAGTGAGAAAGGGCAGAGAGAGAGAGAGAGACAGAGAGACCGAGACAGGGAGGAATGGAGACATTGAGTGTCCCAGGCACCCTGGTCCTCTCACCCAATCCCATCACAAGCTGAAGCTGAGAGGCAGGCACTGAAGGTCCAGCCAGTAGCTTCCTCTGAGTGTCCTCGTTGGCTTCAGGGAGCCGAGGCTTTGGGCCGTGCTTGAGTGCCTTCCCAGGCCACAAGCGGGGAGCTGGAATGAAAGAGGATCATCCCGAACATGAGCGGGCACCTGTGTGGGAAGCCGGCCATGCAAGACAGAGGGTGTGGCCTCAAATCCTATTGAGTGTGTTTCCAGCGTGAGGGGATTTTAACCTGTGCTGGTGGGATTGCAATGGAACCAATCTCCCACCGAATATACATGTCTCCAAACTCTCTCTCTCTCTCTCTCTCTTACACACACTCACACACACTCACACAGACACACACACACACACACACACACACACACACACTCTCTGACATGAGGTGATGCTTTCACCAAAGCTTTATGGCATCCTAGCGTTCTATCACTCTTGGTTGTTGTTGTTTGTGAAATCTCTGGCATCAACCAGGCCATCATCCCCCGCTGGTTGCCATGTGGACAGAGAGCAAGGTGATGGTGGTAAGTCCATCCTCTCCCAGCGCTATGGAGAAGAGCAGGTGATGTGAGAAGTCCTGAGTGAGGAGGCTGTCCCGCCCTCAGGCCTCTGACCTCTTGCGCACTGGAAGCTGATTGGTGGAGCTGGCCGCTGGGGGGCGGGGTCGCGGGTCGAGTTGGCTATATAAGGGTGGTGAGTGGAGGGAGAGCGTCCGTGATCTGAGCAAGATTGCAGAGAGGGAAGGCGAGAGTGGAACGCCAGCGCACAAGTCTCGGGACCATGGCCCCTGGAGTAGTGCCCAAGGCTGCTTCACTGCACTCGGGGGGTAAGTCTCATTATCCAGGCGGGGCTTTGTATGTGCCAGGGAAGTGGTCAGCCCGGCCTCAGAAAGAGCCCCAGCTGGACGAGGGTGTGGCTGCAGAGAACACAGAGCTGGCTGCCAGAGGGGAAGCTTCTCTGTGCTGGATGGAACCTTACGGCATCGGGGCTGGTCTGCAGAACCCGGGGAACGCCTGCTACATGAATGCAGCCCTCCAGTGTCTGACGTACACCCCGCCACTCGCCAATTATCTGCTGTCTCAGGAGCACTCCCGCACCTGCCAGCGCCGTTCAGAGCTCTGCACGCTCTGTGCTCTGGAAAGTCACTTCATTTGGGCTCTGCACAGTCCCGGCCACGTGATCCAGCCCTGTCAGGCATTGGCTGCTGGCTTTCACAGAAACCGCCAAGAAGATGCTCACGAGTTTCTGATGTTCGCGCTGGATGCCCTCAGGGCAGCAGGCCTGCCTGGCCTCAACTGCCAGCTGGCGCCCTCTGAGGACCAGCCTCTAAGCCATCAGCTAGCTGGAGGCCACTGGAGGTCTCGAGTCACATGTCTCCAGTGCCAAGGCACTTCAGACACATGGGACCCTTACCTGGACATCGTGCTGGATATCCAGGCCGCCAAGAATGTGCAGGAAGCCTTGCGGCATTTGGTGAGCCCGGAAGAGCTGGACGGGGACAACGCCTATGATTGTGCTGCCTGCCTCAGGAAGACGCCTGCCTCCCGCACACTCACCTTGCACACGTGTGGGGATGTGCTCGTCTTGGTCTTGAAACGCTTTTCTGACTTCACGCGTGACAAAATGGCCAAGCCGGTGCACTATCCTGACCGTTTGGACATGAGGCCTTACCTGTCTCGGCAGAACGGGGGGCCACTGGAGTACAGGCTCTATGCTGTCCTTGTGCACGTGGGCTTGCGTCGTGACCGAGGACATTACCTGTGCTACGTCAAAGCTGGCGACGGCCGCTGGTATGAGATGGATGACGCCAAGGTCACCGCCTGTGGCCTGGCTTCGGCCTTGAAGCAAAGTGCCTACGTGCTCTTTTACGTGCGCAAGGGTGGATGGGACGGGGCCAATGGGCAAGTGTCACGGGGCCAGGGAGCGCCCGCCTCTGGGCCTCGAGAGAGACACGACGCCAGGACCCCAGCAGAGCCTGCAAAGCCTTCCGACCCGGAAGCCGAACAAGGCCGGCAGCACTTGGAGCAGAGGATGCAGGAACTCAGCTTAGATGAGTGGAAATCCCTGCAAGAGCAGCAGCGGCCCAAGGGCTCCTTCAACCTCAGGAGAGTGGAGCCCAGCCTGCCGAGCAAGGCAGTCCTCATTCATCAGGCACGACCCAGCGTGCAGCCGACCAGCCATCCTGCGCCACACGAACGCTCCTGGCAGTGCAGCTCAGCTGGCCAGCCAACACATCAGCTGCCCGAGAATGCCAGCCAGCTCCCCGGTCTGGCAAGCAGAGGCAGAGCCAGAGCTCCCAAGAGGAAGAACAAACAGGCAAAGAGGCCGCTCCTGCGATTCTAGTCATTTCCCTAGTGGCAGGGGTCTTTCCCACGCTTTGCTTGGTGGGAGGGGGGTGTCCATCCGCGGGGGTGGGTCAGCACCTGCAGGGAGATTGTGGGTGCTGGTCTCATCTCTCAATAACGGACATACTTTTCGTGCATGCATCAACAGGGAGAGACACTTGCTTTCTTGGTTCATGTGTTTGCTGATTGATCAGTGCATCAAACACTCACACACGCACACTCGCAACATTGGCTGGCCCTACTTGATCTGGAAAGGGCATGGCAAATGCGTTGTGGAGCATACAGGCAGCTAGCCCCATGGCTCCATCACTGAAAGCCAGATGGGGCTGAGAATATACGGGGAATACTCAGCCAGGTCTTGTCTTTGGAGACAAGGGCTCCCCGTGCACATAGGCCTTGGGAAACCCAAGAGGACAAGTTGTGAGTGGGATGAGGGGAAATCAGTCGGGGCGGGGATTTGGGGCTTCCTCGATCCGCCAAGGAATCAATAAATTCATATTTAAAAATGAAACAAAGATTTGTTTTCTAAGAGTGCTGGTTAGTATTTCACTGTGATCACTGATGGAGCGATTGATCCATGGTTTGATAGGTGGATGGATGCATGGATGGATGGATGTATTCACCATTAGCCGGAGAGATAGAAAGAGAGTCAGAAAAGTGAGAAAGGGCAGAGAGAGAGAGAGAGACAGAGAGACCGAGACAGGGAGGAATGGAGACATTGAGTGTCCCAGGCACCCTGGTCCTCTCACCCAATCCCATCACAAGCTGAAGCTGAGAGGCAGGCACTGAAGGTCCAGCCAGTAGCTTCCTCTGAGTGTCCTCGTTGGCTTCAGGGAGCCGAGGCTTTGGGCCGTGCTTGAGTGCCTTCCCAGGCCACAAGCGGGGAGCTGGAATGAAAGAGGATCATCCCGAACATGAGCGGGCACCTGTGTGGGAAGCCGGCCATGCAAGACAGAGGGTGTGGCCTCAAATCCTATTGAGTGTGTTTCCAGCGTGAGGGGATTTTAACCTGTGCTGGTGGGATTGCAATGGAACCAATCTCCCACCGAATATACATGTCTCCAAACTCTCTCTCTCTCTCTCTCTCTTACACACACTCACACACACTCACACAGACACACACACACACACACACACACACACACTCTCTGACATGAGGTGATGCTTTCACCAAAGCTTTATGGCATCCTAGCGTTCTATCACTCTTGGTTGTTGTTGTTTGTGAAATCTCTGGCATCAACCAGGCCATCATCCCCCGCTGGTTGCCATGTGGACAGAGAGCAAGGTGATGGTGGTAAGTCCATCCTCTCCCAGCGCTATGGAGAAGAGCAGGTGATGTGAGAAGTCCTGAGTGAGGAGGCTGTCCCGCCCTCAGGCCTCTGACCTCTTGCGCACTGGAAGCTGATTGGTGGAGCTGGCCGCTGGGGGGCGGGGTCGCGGGTCGAGTTGGCTATATAAGGGTGGTGAGTGGAGGGAGAGCGTCCGTGATCTGAGCAAGATTGCAGAGAGGGAAGGCGAGAGTGGAACGCCAGCGCACAAGTCTCGGGACCATGGCCCCTGGAGTAGTGCCCAAGGCTGCTTCACTGCACTCGGGGGGTAAGTCTCATTATCCAGGCGGGGCTTTGTATGTGCCAGGGAAGTGGTCAGCCCGGCCTCAGAAAGAGCCCCAGCTGGACGAGGGTGTGGCTGCAGAGAACACAGAGCTGGCTGCCAGAGGGGAAGCTTCTCTGTGCTGGATGGAACCTTACGGCATCGGGGCTGGTCTGCAGAACCCGGGGAACGCCTGCTACATGAATGCAGCCCTCCAGTGTCTGACGTACACCCCGCCACTCGCCAATTATCTGCTGTCTCAGGAGCACTCCCGCACCTGCCAGCGCCGTTCAGAGCTCTGCACGCTCTGTGCTCTGGAAAGTCACTTCATTTGGGCTCTGCACAGTCCCGGCCACGTGATCCAGCCCTGTCAGGCATTGGCTGCTGGCTTTCACAGAAACCGCCAAGAAGATGCTCACGAGTTTCTGATGTTCGCGCTGGATGCCCTCAGGGCAGCAGGCCTGCCTGGCCTCAACTGCCAGCTGGCGCCCTCTGAGGACCAGCCTCTAAGCCATCAGCTAGCTGGAGGCCACTGGAGGTCTCGAGTCACATGTCTCCAGTGCCAAGGCACTTCAGACACATGGGACCCTTACCTGGACATCGTGCTGGATATCCAGGCCGCCAAGAATGTGCAGGAAGCCTTGCGGCATTTGGTGAGCCCGGAAGAGCTGGACGGGGACAACGCCTATGATTGTGCTGCCTGCCTCAGGAAGACGCCTGCCTCCCGCACACTCACCTTGCACACGTGTGGGGATGTGCTCGTCTTGGTCTTGAAACGCTTTTCTGACTTCACGCGTGACAAAATGGCCAAGCCGGTGCACTATCCTGACCGTTTGGACATGAGGCCTTACCTGTCTCGGCAGAACGGGGGGCCACTGGAGTACAGGCTCTATGCTGTCCTTGTGCACGTGGGCTTGCGTCGTGACCGAGGACATTACCTGTGCTACGTCAAAGCTGGCGACGGCCGCTGGTATGAGATGGATGACGCCAAGGTCACCGCCTGTGGCCTGGCTTCGGCCTTGAAGCAAAGTGCCTACGTGCTCTTTTACGTGCGCAAGGGTGGATGGGACGGGGCCAATGGGCAAGTGTCACGGGGCCAGGGAGCGCCCGCCTCTGGGCCTCGAGAGAGACACGACGCCAGGACCCCAGCAGAGCCTGCAAAGCCTTCCGACCCGGAAGCCGAACAAGGCCGGCAGCACTTGGAGCAGAGGATGCAGGAACTCAGCTTAGATGAGTGGAAATCCCTGCAAGAGCAGCAGCGGCCCAAGGGCTCCTTCAACCTCAGGAGAGTGGAGCCCAGCCTGCCGAGCAAGGCAGTCCTCATTCATCAGGCACGACCCAGCGTGCAGCCGACCAGCCATCCTGCGCCACACGAACGCTCCTGGCAGTGCAGCTCAGCTGGCCAGCCAACACATCAGCTGCCCGAGAATGCCAGCCAGCTCCCCGGTCTGGCAAGCAGAGGCAGAGCCAGAGCTCCCAAGAGGAAGAACAAACAGGCAAAGAGGCCGCTCCTGCGATTCTAGTCATTTCCCTAGTGGCAGGGGTCTTTCCCACGCTTTGCTTGGTGGGAGGGGGGTGTCCATCCGCGGGGGTGGGTCAGCACCTGCAGGGAGATTGTGGGTGCTGGTCTCATCTCTCAATAACGGACATACTTTTCGTGCATGCATCAACAGGGAGAGACACTTGCTTTCTTGGTTCATGTGTTTGCTGATTGATCAGTGCATCAAACACTCACACACGCACACTCGCAACATTGGCTGGCCCTACTTGATCTGGAAAGGGCATGGCAAATGCGTTGTGGAGCATACAGGCAGCTAGCCCCATGGCTCCATCACTGAAAGCCAGATGGGGCTGAGAATATACGGGGAATACTCAGCCAGGTCTTGTCTTTGGAGACAAGGGCTCCCCGTGCACATAGGCCTTGGGAAACCCAAGAGGACAAGTTGTGAGTGGGATGAGGGGAAATCAGTCGGGGCGGGGATTTGGGGCTTCCTCGATCCGCCAAGGAATCAATAAATTCATATTTAAAAATGAAACAAAGATTTGTTTTCTAAGAGTGCTGGTTAGTATTTCACTGTGATCACTGATGGAGCGATTGATCCATGGTTTGATAGGTGGATGGATGCATGGATGGATGGATGTATTCACCATTAGCCGGAGAGATAGAAAGAGAGTCAGAAAAGTGAGAAAGGGCAGAGAGAGAGAGAGAGACAGAGAGACCGAGACAGGGAGGAATGGAGACATTGAGTGTCCCAGGCACCCTGGTCCTCTCACCCAATCCCATCACAAGCTGAAGCTGAGAGGCAGGCACTGAAGGTCCAGCCAGTAGCTTCCTCTGAGTGTCCTCGTTGGCTTCAGGGAGCCGAGGCTTTGGGCCGTGCTTGAGTGCCTTCCCAGGCCACAAGCGGGGAGCTGGAATGAAAGAGGATCATCCCGAACATGAGCGGGCACCTGTGTGGGAAGCCGGCCATGCAAGACAGAGGGTGTGGCCTCAAATCCTATTGAGTGTGTTTCCAGCGTGAGGGGATTTTAACCTGTGCTGGTGGGATTGCAATGGAACCAATCTCCCACCGAATATACATGTCTCCAAACTCTCTCTCTCTCTCTCTTACACACACTCACACACACACACACACACACACACACACACACACACACACACTCTCTGACATGAGGTGATGCTTTCACCAAAGCTTTATGGCATCCTAGCGTTCTATCACTCTTGGTTGTTGTTGTTTGTGAAATCTCTGGCATCAACCAGGCCATCATCCCCCGCTGGTTGCCATGTGGACAGAGAGCAAGGTGATGGTGGTAAGTCCATCCTCTCCCAGCGCTATGGAGAAGAGCAGGTGATGTGAGAAGTCCTGAGTGAGGAGGCTGTCCCGCCCTCAGGCCTCTGACCTCTTGCGCACTGGAAGCTGATTGGTGGAGCTGGCCGCTGGGGGGCGGGGTCGCGGGTCGAGTTGGCTATATAAGGGTGGTGAGTGGAGGGAGAGCGTCCGTGATCTGAGCAAGATTGCAGAGAGGGAAGGCGAGAGTGGAACGCCAGCGCACAAGTCTCGGGACCATGGCCCCTGGAGTAGTGCCCAAGGCTGCTTCACTGCACTCGGGGGGTAAGTCTCATTATCCAGGCGGGGCTTTGTATGTGCCAGGGAAGTGGTCAGCCCGGCCTCAGAAAGAGCCCCAGCTGGACGAGGGTGTGGCTGCAGAGAACACAGAGCTGGCTGCCAGAGGGGAAGCTTCTCTGTGCTGGATGGAACCTTACGGCATCGGGGCTGGTCTGCAGAACCCGGGGAACGCCTGCTACATGAATGCAGCCCTCCAGTGTCTGACGTACACCCCGCCACTCGCCAATTATCTGCTGTCTCAGGAGCACTCCCGCACCTGCCAGCGCCGTTCAGAGCTCTGCACGCTCTGTGCTCTGGAAAGTCACTTCATTTGGGCTCTGCACAGTCCCGGCCACGTGATCCAGCCCTGTCAGGCATTGGCTGCTGGCTTTCACAGAAACCGCCAAGAAGATGCTCACGAGTTTCTGATGTTCGCGCTGGATGCCCTCAGGGCAGCAGGCCTGCCTGGCCTCAACTGCCAGCTGGCGCCCTCTGAGGACCAGCCTCTAAGCCATCAGCTAGCTGGAGGCCACTGGAGGTCTCGAGTCACATGTCTCCAGTGCCAAGGCACTTCAGACACATGGGACCCTTACCTGGACATCGTGCTGGATATCCAGGCCGCCAAGAATGTGCAGGAAGCCTTGCGGCATTTGGTGAGCCCGGAAGAGCTGGACGGGGACAACGCCTATGATTGTGCTGCCTGCCTCAGGAAGACGCCTGCCTCCCGCACACTCACCTTGCACACGTGTGGGGATGTGCTCGTCTTGGTCTTGAAACGCTTTTCTGACTTCACGCGTGACAAAATGGCCAAGCCGGTGCACTATCCTGACCGTTTGGACATGAGGCCTTACCTGTCTCGGCAGAACGGGGGGCCACTGGAGTACAGGCTCTATGCTGTCCTTGTGCACGTGGGCTTGCGTCGTGACCGAGGACATTACCTGTGCTACGTCAAAGCTGGCGACGGCCGCTGGTATGAGATGGATGACGCCAAGGTCACCGCCTGTGGCCTGGCTTCGGCCTTGAAGCAAAGTGCCTACGTGCTCTTTTACGTGCGCAAGGGTGGATGGGACGGGGCCAATGGGCAAGTGTCACGGGGCCAGGGAGCGCCCGCCTCTGGGCCTCGAGAGAGACACGACGCCAGGACCCCAGCAGAGCCTGCAAAGCCTTCCGACCCGGAAGCCGAACAAGGCCGGCAGCACTTGGAGCAGAGGATGCAGGAACTCAGCTTAGATGAGTGGAAATCCCTGCAAGAGCAGCAGCGGCCCAAGGGCTCCTTCAACCTCAGGAGAGTGGAGCCCAGCCTGCCGAGCAAGGCAGTCCTCATTCATCAGGCACGACCCAGCGTGCAGCCGACCAGCCATCCTGCGCCACACGAACGCTCCTGGCAGTGCAGCTCAGCTGGCCAGCCAACACATCAGCTGCCCGAGAATGCCAGCCAGCTCCCCGGTCTGGCAAGCAGAGGCAGAGCCAGAGCTCCCAAGAGGAAGAACAAACAGGCAAAGAGGCCGCTCCTGCGATTCTAGTCATTTCCCTAGTGGCAGGGGTCTTTCCCACGCTTTGCTTGGTGGGAGGGGGGTGTCCATCCGCGGGGGTGGGTCAGCACCTGCAGGGAGATTGTGGGTGCTGGTCTCATCTCTCAATAACGGACATACTTTTCGTGCATGCATCAACAGGGAGAGACACTTGCTTTCTTGGTTCATGTGTTTGCTGATTGATCAGTGCATCAAACACTCACACACGCACACTCGCAACATTGGCTGGCCCTACTTGATCTGGAAAGGGCATGGCAAATGCGTTGTGGAGCATACAGGCAGCTAGCCCCATGGCTCCATCACTGAAAGCCAGATGGGGCTGAGAATATACGGGGAATACTCAGCCAGGTCTTGTCTTTGGAGACAAGGGCTCCCCGTGCACATAGGCCTTGGGAAACCCAAGAGGACAAGTTGTGAGTGGGATGAGGGGAAATCAGTCGGGGCGGGGATTTGGGGCTTCCTCGATCCGCCAAGGAATCAATAAATTCATATTTAAAAATGAAACAAAGATTTGTTTTCTAAGAGTGCTGGTTAGTATTTCACTGTGATCACTGATGGAGCGATTGATCCATGGTTTGATAGGTGGATGGATGCATGGATGGATGGATGTATTCACCATTAGCCGGAGAGATAGAAAGAGAGTCAGAAAAGTGAGAAAGGGCAGAGAGAGAGAGAGAGACAGAGAGACCGAGACAGGGAGGAATGGAGACATTGAGTGTCCCAGGCACCCTGGTCCTCTCACCCAATCCCATCACAAGCTGAAGCTGAGAGGCAGGCACTGAAGGTCCAGCCAGTAGCTTCCTCTGAGTGTCCTCGTTGGCTTCAGGGAGCCGAGGCTTTGGGCCGTGCTTGAGTGCCTTCCCAGGCCACAAGCGGGGAGCTGGAATGAAAGAGGATCATCCCGAACATGAGCGGGCACCTGTGTGGGAAGCCGGCCATGCAAGACAGAGGGTGTGGCCTCAAATCCTATTGAGTGTGTTTCCAGCGTGAGGGGATTTTAACCTGTGCTGGTGGGATTGCAATGGAACCAATCTCCCACCGAATATACATGTCTCCAAACTCTCTCTCTCTCTCTCTCTCTTACACACACTCACACACACTCACACACACACACACACACACACACACACACACTCTCTGACATGAGGTGATGCTTTCACCAAAGCTTTATGGCATCCTAGCGTTCTATCACTCTTGGTTGTTGTTGTTTGTGAAATCTCTGGCATCAACCAGGCCATCATCCCCCGCTGGTTGCCATGTGGACAGAGAGCAAGGTGATGGTGGTAAGTCCATCCTCTCCCAGCGCTATGGAGAAGAGCAGGTGATGTGAGAAGTCCTGAGTGAGGAGGCTGTCCCGCCCTCAGGCCTCTGACCTCTTGCGCACTGGAAGCTGATTGGTGGAGCTGGCCGCTGGGGGGCGGGGTCGCGGGTCGAGTTGGCTATATAAGGGTGGTGAGTGGAGGGAGAGCGTCCGTGATCTGAGCAAGATTGCAGAGAGGGAAGGCGAGAGTGGAACGCCAGCGCACAAGTCTCGGGACCATGGCCCCTGGAGTAGTGCCCAAGGCTGCTTCACTGCACTCGGGGGGTAAGTCTCATTATCCAGGCGGGGCTTTGTATGTGCCAGGGAAGTGGTCAGCCCGGCCTCAGAAAGAGCCCCAGCTGGACGAGGGTGTGGCTGCAGAGAACACAGAGCTGGCTGCCAGAGGGGAAGCTTCTCTGTGCTGGATGGAACCTTACGGCATCGGGGCTGGTCTGCAGAACCCGGGGAACGCCTGCTACATGAATGCAGCCCTCCAGTGTCTGACGTACACCCCGCCACTCGCCAATTATCTGCTGTCTCAGGAGCACTCCCGCACCTGCCAGCGCCGTTCAGAGCTCTGCACGCTCTGTGCTCTGGAAAGTCACTTCATTTGGGCTCTGCACAGTCCCGGCCACGTGATCCAGCCCTGTCAGGCATTGGCTGCTGGCTTTCACAGAAACCGCCAAGAAGATGCTCACGAGTTTCTGATGTTCGCGCTGGATGCCCTCAGGGCAGCAGGCCTGCCTGGCCTCAACTGCCAGCTGGCGCCCTCTGAGGACCAGCCTCTAAGCCATCAGCTAGCTGGAGGCCACTGGAGGTCTCGAGTCACATGTCTCCAGTGCCAAGGCACTTCAGACACATGGGACCCTTACCTGGACATCGTGCTGGATATCCAGGCCGCCAAGAATGTGCAGGAAGCCTTGCGGCATTTGGTGAGCCCGGAAGAGCTGGACGGGGACAACGCCTATGATTGTGCTGCCTGCCTCAGGAAGACGCCTGCCTCCCGCACACTCACCTTGCACACGTGTGGGGATGTGCTCGTCTTGGTCTTGAAACGCTTTTCTGACTTCACGCGTGACAAAATGGCCAAGCCGGTGCACTATCCTGACCGTTTGGACATGAGGCCTTACCTGTCTCGGCAGAACGGGGGGCCACTGGAGTACAGGCTCTATGCTGTCCTTGTGCACGTGGGCTTGCGTCGTGACCGAGGACATTACCTGTGCTACGTCAAAGCTGGCGACGGCCGCTGGTATGAGATGGATGACGCCAAGGTCACCGCCTGTGGCCTGGCTTCGGCCTTGAAGCAAAGTGCCTACGTGCTCTTTTACGTGCGCAAGGGTGGATGGGACGGGGCCAATGGGCAAGTGTCACGGGGCCAGGGAGCGCCCGCCTCTGGGCCTCGAGAGAGACACGACGCCAGGACCCCAGCAGAGCCTGCAAAGCCTTCCGACCCGGAAGCCGAACAAGGCCGGCAGCACTTGGAGCAGAGGATGCAGGAACTCAGCTTAGATGAGTGGAAATCCCTGCAAGAGCAGCAGCGGCCCAAGGGCTCCTTCAACCTCAGGAGAGTGGAGCCCAGCCTGCCGAGCAAGGCAGTCCTCATTCATCAGGCACGACCCAGCGTGCAGCCGACCAGCCATCCTGCGCCACACGAACGCTCCTGGCAGTGCAGCTCAGCTGGCCAGCCAACACATCAGCTGCCCGAGAATGCCAGCCAGCTCCCCGGTCTGGCAAGCAGAGGCAGAGCCAGAGCTCCCAAGAGGAAGAACAAACAGGCAAAGAGGCCGCTCCTGCGATTCTAGTCATTTCCCTAGTGGCAGGGGTCTTTCCCACGCTTTGCTTGGTGGGAGGGGGGTGTCCATCCGCGGGGGTGGGTCAGCACCTGCAGGGAGATTGTGGGTGCTGGTCTCATCTCTCAATAACGGACATACTTTTCGTGCATGCATCAACAGGGAGAGACACTTGCTTTCTTGGTTCATGTGTTTGCTGATTGATCAGTGCATCAAACACTCACACACGCACACTCGCAACATTGGCTGGCCCTACTTGATCTGGAAAGGGCATGGCAAATGCGTTGTGGAGCATACAGGCAGCTAGCCCCATGGCTCCATCACTGAAAGCCAGATGGGGCTGAGAATATACGGGGAATACTCAGCCAGGTCTTGTCTTTGGAGACAAGGGCTCCCCGTGCACATAGGCCTTGGGAAACCCAAGAGGACAAGTTGTGAGTGGGATGAGGGGAAATCAGTCGGGGCGGGGATTTGGGGCTTCCTCGATCCGCCAAGGAATCAATAAATTCATATTTAAAAATGAAACAAAGATTTGTTTTCTAAGAGTGCTGGTTAGTATTTCACTGTGATCACTGATGGAGCGATTGATCCATGGTTTGATAGGTGGATGGATGCATGGATGGATGGATGTATTCACCATTAGCCGGAGAGATAGAAAGAGAGTCAGAAAAGTGAGAAAGGGCAGAGAGAGAGAGAGAGACAGAGAGACCGAGACAGGGAGGAATGGAGACATTGAGTGTCCCAGGCACCCTGGTCCTCTCACCCAATCCCATCACAAGCTGAAGCTGAGAGGCAGGCACTGAAGGTCCAGCCAGTAGCTTCCTCTGAGTGTCCTCGTTGGCTTCAGGGAGCCGAGGCTTTGGGCCGTGCTTGAGTGCCTTCCCAGGCCACAAGCGGGGAGCTGGAATGAAAGAGGATCATCCCGAACATGAGCGGGCACCTGTGTGGGAAGCCGGCCATGCAAGACAGAGGGTGTGGCCTCAAATCCTATTGAGTGTGTTTCCAGCGTGAGGGGATTTTAACCTGTGCTGGTGGGATTGCAATGGAACCAATCTCCCACCGAATATACATGTCTCCAAACTCTCTCTCTCTCTCTCTCTTACACACACTCACACACACTCACACAGACACACACACACACACACACACACACACACTCTCTGACATGAGGTGATGCTTTCACCAAAGCTTTATGGCATCCTAGCGTTCTATCACTCTTGGTTGTTGTTGTTTGTGAAATCTCTGGCATCAACCAGGCCATCATCCCCCGCTGGTTGCCATGTGGACAGAGAGCAAGGTGATGGTGGTAAGTCCATCCTCTCCCAGCGCTATGGAGAAGAGCAGGTGATGTGAGAAGTCCTGAGTGAGGAGGCTGTCCCGCCCTCAGGCCTCTGACCTCTTGCGCACTGGAAGCTGATTGGTGGAGCTGGCCGCTGGGGGGCGGGGTCGCGGGTCGAGTTGGCTATATAAGGGTGGTGAGTGGAGGGAGAGCGTCCGTGATCTGAGCAAGATTGCAGAGAGGGAAGGCGAGAGTGGAACGCCAGCGCACAAGTCTCGGGACCATGGCCCCTGGAGTAGTGCCCAAGGCTGCTTCACTGCACTCGGGGGGTAAGTCTCATTATCCAGGCGGGGCTTTGTATGTGCCAGGGAAGTGGTCAGCCCGGCCTCAGAAAGAGCCCCAGCTGGACGAGGGTGTGGCTGCAGAGAACACAGAGCTGGCTGCCAGAGGGGAAGCTTCTCTGTGCTGGATGGAACCTTACGGCATCGGGGCTGGTCTGCAGAACCCGGGGAACGCCTGCTACATGAATGCAGCCCTCCAGTGTCTGACGTACACCCCGCCACTCGCCAATTATCTGCTGTCTCAGGAGCACTCCCGCACCTGCCAGCGCCGTTCAGAGCTCTGCACGCTCTGTGCTCTGGAAAGTCACTTCATTTGGGCTCTGCACAGTCCCGGCCACGTGATCCAGCCCTGTCAGGCATTGGCTGCTGGCTTTCACAGAAACCGCCAAGAAGATGCTCACGAGTTTCTGATGTTCGCGCTGGATGCCCTCAGGGCAGCAGGCCTGCCTGGCCTCAACTGCCAGCTGGCGCCCTCTGAGGACCAGCCTCTAAGCCATCAGCTAGCTGGAGGCCACTGGAGGTCTCGAGTCACATGTCTCCAGTGCCAAGGCACTTCAGACACATGGGACCCTTACCTGGACATCGTGCTGGATATCCAGGCCGCCAAGAATGTGCAGGAAGCCTTGCGGCATTTGGTGAGCCCGGAAGAGCTGGACGGGGACAACGCCTATGATTGTGCTGCCTGCCTCAGGAAGACGCCTGCCTCCCGCACACTCACCTTGCACACGTGTGGGGATGTGCTCGTCTTGGTCTTGAAACGCTTTTCTGACTTCACGCGTGACAAAATGGCCAAGCCGGTGCACTATCCTGACCGTTTGGACATGAGGCCTTACCTGTCTCGGCAGAACGGGGGGCCACTGGAGTACAGGCTCTATGCTGTCCTTGTGCACGTGGGCTTGCGTCGTGACCGAGGACATTACCTGTGCTACGTCAAAGCTGGCGACGGCCGCTGGTATGAGATGGATGACGCCAAGGTCACCGCCTGTGGCCTGGCTTCGGCCTTGAAGCAAAGTGCCTACGTGCTCTTTTACGTGCGCAAGGGTGGATGGGACGGGGCCAATGGGCAAGTGTCACGGGGCCAGGGAGCGCCCGCCTCTGGGCCTCGAGAGAGACACGACGCCAGGACCCCAGCAGAGCCTGCAAAGCCTTCCGACCCGGAAGCCGAACAAGGCCGGCAGCACTTGGAGCAGAGGATGCAGGAACTCAGCTTAGATGAGTGGAAATCCCTGCAAGAGCAGCAGCGGCCCAAGGGCTCCTTCAACCTCAGGAGAGTGGAGCCCAGCCTGCCGAGCAAGGCAGTCCTCATTCATCAGGCACGACCCAGCGTGCAGCCGACCAGCCATCCTGCGCCACACGAACGCTCCTGGCAGTGCAGCTCAGCTGGCCAGCCAACACATCAGCTGCCCGAGAATGCCAGCCAGCTCCCCGGTCTGGCAAGCAGAGGCAGAGCCAGAGCTCCCAAGAGGAAGAACAAACAGGCAAAGAGGCCGCTCCTGCGATTCTAGTCATTTCCCTAGTGGCAGGGGTCTTTCCCACGCTTTGCTTGGTGGGAGGGGGGTGTCCATCCGCGGGGGTGGGTCAGCACCTGCAGGGAGATTGTGGGTGCTGGTCTCATCTCTCAATAACGGACATACTTTTCGTGCATGCATCAACAGGGAGAGACACTTGCTTTCTTGGTTCATGTGTTTGCTGATTGATCAGTGCATCAAACACTCACACACGCACACTCGCAACATTGGCTGGCCCTACTTGATCTGGAAAGGGCATGGCAAATGCGTTGTGGAGCATACAGGCAGCTAGCCCCATGGCTCCATCACTGAAAGCCAGATGGGGCTGAGAATATACGGGGAATACTCAGCCAGGTCTTGTCTTTGGAGACAAGGGCTCCCCGTGCACATAGGCCTTGGGAAACCCAAGAGGACAAGTTGTGAGTGGGATGAGGGGAAATCAGTCGGGGCGGGGATTTGGGGCTTCCTCGATCCGCCAAGGAATCAATAAATTCATATTTAAAAATGAAACAAAGATTTGTTTTCTAAGAGTGCTGGTTAGTATTTCACTGTGATCACTGATGGAGCGATTGATCCATGGTTTGATAGGTGGATGGATGCATGGATGGATGGATGTATTCACCATTAGCCGGAGAGATAGAAAGAGAGTCAGAAAAGTGAGAAAGGGCAGAGAGAGAGAGAGAGACAGAGAGACCGAGACAGGGAGGAATGGAGACATTGAGTGTCCCAGGCACCCTGGTCCTCTCACCCAATCCCATCACAAGCTGAAGCTGAGAGGCAGGCACTGAAGGTCCAGCCAGTAGCTTCCTCTGAGTGTCCTCGTTGGCTTCAGGGAGCCGAGGCTTTGGGCCGTGCTTGAGTGCCTTCCCAGGCCACAAGCGGGGAGCTGGAATGAAAGAGGATCATCCCGAACATGAGCGGGCACCTGTGTGGGAAGCCGGCCATGCAAGACAGAGGGTGTGGCCTCAAATCCTATTGAGTGTGTTTCCAGCGTGAGGGGATTTTAACCTGTGCTGGTGGGATTGCAATGGAACCAATCTCCCACCGAATATACATGTCTCCAAACTCTCTCTCTCTCTCTCTCTCTTACACACACTCACACACACTCACACAGACACACACACACACACACACACACACACACTCTCTGACATGAGGTGATGCTTTCACCAAAGCTTTATGGCATCCTAGCGTTCTATCACTCTTGGTTGTTGTTGTTTGTGAAATCTCTGGCATCAACCAGGCCATCATCCCCCGCTGGTTGCCATGTGGACAGAGAGCAAGGTGATGGTGGTAAGTCCATCCTCTCCCAGCGCTATGGAGAAGAGCAGGTGATGTGAGAAGTCCTGAGTGAGGAGGCTGTCCCGCCCTCAGGCCTCTGACCTCTTGCGCACTGGAAGCTGATTGGTGGAGCTGGCCGCTGGGGGGCGGGGTCGCGGGTCGAGTTGGCTATATAAGGGTGGTGAGTGGAGGGAGAGCGTCCGTGATCTGAGCAAGATTGCAGAGAGGGAAGGCGAGAGTGGAACGCCAGCGCACAAGTCTCGGGACCATGGCCCCTGGAGTAGTGCCCAAGGCTGCTTCACTGCACTCGGGGGGTAAGTCTCATTATCCAGGCGGGGCTTTGTATGTGCCAGGGAAGTGGTCAGCCCGGCCTCAGAAAGAGCCCCAGCTGGACGAGGGTGTGGCTGCAGAGAACACAGAGCTGGCTGCCAGAGGGGAAGCTTCTCTGTGCTGGATGGAACCTTACGGCATCGGGGCTGGTCTGCAGAACCCGGGGAACGCCTGCTACATGAATGCAGCCCTCCAGTGTCTGACGTACACCCCGCCACTCGCCAATTATCTGCTGTCTCAGGAGCACTCCCGCACCTGCCAGCGCCGTTCAGAGCTCTGCACGCTCTGTGCTCTGGAAAGTCACTTCATTTGGGCTCTGCACAGTCCCGGCCACGTGATCCAGCCCTGTCAGGCATTGGCTGCTGGCTTTCACAGAAACCGCCAAGAAGATGCTCACGAGTTTCTGATGTTCGCGCTGGATGCCCTCAGGGCAGCAGGCCTGCCTGGCCTCAACTGCCAGCTGGCGCCCTCTGAGGACCAGCCTCTAAGCCATCAGCTAGCTGGAGGCCACTGGAGGTCTCGAGTCACATGTCTCCAGTGCCAAGGCACTTCAGACACATGGGACCCTTACCTGGACATCGTGCTGGATATCCAGGCCGCCAAGAATGTGCAGGAAGCCTTGCGGCATTTGGTGAGCCCGGAAGAGCTGGACGGGGACAACGCCTATGATTGTGCTGCCTGCCTCAGGAAGACGCCTGCCTCCCGCACACTCACCTTGCACACGTGTGGGGATGTGCTCGTCTTGGTCTTGAAACGCTTTTCTGACTTCACGCGTGACAAAATGGCCAAGCCGGTGCACTATCCTGACCGTTTGGACATGAGGCCTTACCTGTCTCGGCAGAACGGGGGGCCACTGGAGTACAGGCTCTATGCTGTCCTTGTGCACGTGGGCTTGCGTCGTGACCGAGGACATTACCTGTGCTACGTCAAAGCTGGCGACGGCCGCTGGTATGAGATGGATGACGCCAAGGTCACCGCCTGTGGCCTGGCTTCGGCCTTGAAGCAAAGTGCCTACGTGCTCTTTTACGTGCGCAAGGGTGGATGGGACGGGGCCAATGGGCAAGTGTCACGGGGCCAGGGAGCGCCCGCCTCTGGGCCTCGAGAGAGACACGACGCCAGGACCCCAGCAGAGCCTGCAAAGCCTTCCGACCCGGAAGCCGAACAAGGCCGGCAGCACTTGGAGCAGAGGATGCAGGAACTCAGCTTAGATGAGTGGAAATCCCTGCAAGAGCAGCAGCGGCCCAAGGGCTCCTTCAACCTCAGGAGAGTGGAGCCCAGCCTGCCGAGCAAGGCAGTCCTCATTCATCAGGCACGACCCAGCGTGCAGCCGACCAGCCATCCTGCGCCACACGAACGCTCCTGGCAGTGCAGCTCAGCTGGCCAGCCAACACATCAGCTGCCCGAGAATGCCAGCCAGCTCCCCGGTCTGGCAAGCAGAGGCAGAGCCAGAGCTCCCAAGAGGAAGAACAAACAGGCAAAGAGGCCGCTCCTGCGATTCTAGTCATTTCCCTAGTGGCAGGGGTCTTTCCCACGCTTTGCTTGGTGGGAGGGGGGTGTCCATCCGCGGGGGTGGGTCAGCACCTGCAGGGAGATTGTGGGTGCTGGTCTCATCTCTCAATAACGGACATACTTTTCGTGCATGCATCAACAGGGAGAGACACTTGCTTTCTTGGTTCATGTGTTTGCTGATTGATCAGTGCATCAAACACTCACACACGCACACTCGCAACATTGGCTGGCCCTACTTGATCTGGAAAGGGCATGGCAAATGCGTTGTGGAGCATACAGGCAGCTAGCCCCATGGCTCCATCACTGAAAGCCAGATGGGGCTGAGAATATACGGGGAATACTCAGCCAGGTCTTGTCTTTGGAGACAAGGGCTCCCCGTGCACATAGGCCTTGGGAAACCCAAGAGGACAAGTTGTGAGTGGGATGAGGGGAAATCAGTCGGGGCGGGGATTTGGGGCTTCCTCGATCCGCCAAGGAATCAATAAATTCATATTTAAAAATGAAACAAAGATTTGTTTTCTAAGAGTGCTGGTTAGTATTTCACTGTGATCACTGATGGAGCGATTGATCCATGGTTTGATAGGTGGATGGATGCATGGATGGATGGATGTATTCACCATTAGCCGGAGAGATAGAAAGAGAGTCAGAAAAGTGAGAAAGGGCAGAGAGAGAGAGAGAGACAGAGAGACCGAGACAGGGAGGAATGGAGACATTGAGTGTCCCAGGCACCCTGGTCCTCTCACCCAATCCCATCACAAGCTGAAGCTGAGAGGCAGGCACTGAAGGTCCAGCCAGTAGCTTCCTCTGAGTGTCCTCGTTGGCTTCAGGGAGCCGAGGCTTTGGGCCGTGCTTGAGTGCCTTCCCAGGCCACAAGCGGGGAGCTGGAATGAAAGAGGATCATCCCGAACATGAGCGGGCACCTGTGTGGGAAGCCGGCCATGCAAGACAGAGGGTGTGGCCTCAAATCCTATTGAGTGTGTTTCCAGCGTGAGGGGATTTTAACCTGTGCTGGTGGGATTGCAATGGAACCAATCTCCCACCGAATATACATGTCTCCAAACTCTCTCTCTCTCTCTCTCTCTCTTACACACACTCACACACACACACACACACACACACACACACACACACACACACTCTCTGACATGAGGTGATGCTTTCACCAAAGCTTTATGGCATCCTAGCGTTCTATCACTCTTGGTTGTTGTTGTTTGTGAAATCTCTGGCATCAACCAGGCCATCATCCCCCGCTGGTTGCCATGTGGACAGAGAGCAAGGTGATGGTGGTAAGTCCATCCTCTCCCAGCGCTATGGAGAAGAGCAGGTGATGTGAGAAGTCCTGAGTGAGGAGGCTGTCCCGCCCTCAGGCCTCTGACCTCTTGCGCACTGGAAGCTGATTGGTGGAGCTGGCCGCTGGGGGGCGGGGTCGCGGGTCGAGTTGGCTATATAAGGGTGGTGAGTGGAGGGAGAGCGTCCGTGATCTGAGCAAGATTGCAGAGAGGGAAGGCGAGAGTGGAACGCCAGCGCACAAGTCTCGGGACCATGGCCCCTGGAGTAGTGCCCAAGGCTGCTTCACTGCACTCGGGGGGTAAGTCTCATTATCCAGGCGGGGCTTTGTATGTGCCAGGGAAGTGGTCAGCCCGGCCTCAGAAAGAGCCCCAGCTGGACGAGGGTGTGGCTGCAGAGAACACAGAGCTGGCTGCCAGAGGGGAAGCTTCTCTGTGCTGGATGGAACCTTACGGCATCGGGGCTGGTCTGCAGAACCCGGGGAACGCCTGCTACATGAATGCAGCCCTCCAGTGTCTGACGTACACCCCGCCACTCGCCAATTATCTGCTGTCTCAGGAGCACTCCCGCACCTGCCAGCGCCGTTCAGAGCTCTGCACGCTCTGTGCTCTGGAAAGTCACTTCATTTGGGCTCTGCACAGTCCCGGCCACGTGATCCAGCCCTGTCAGGCATTGGCTGCTGGCTTTCACAGAAACCGCCAAGAAGATGCTCACGAGTTTCTGATGTTCGCGCTGGATGCCCTCAGGGCAGCAGGCCTGCCTGGCCTCAACTGCCAGCTGGCGCCCTCTGAGGACCAGCCTCTAAGCCATCAGCTAGCTGGAGGCCACTGGAGGTCTCGAGTCACATGTCTCCAGTGCCAAGGCACTTCAGACACATGGGACCCTTACCTGGACATCGTGCTGGATATCCAGGCCGCCAAGAATGTGCAGGAAGCCTTGCGGCATTTGGTGAGCCCGGAAGAGCTGGACGGGGACAACGCCTATGATTGTGCTGCCTGCCTCAGGAAGACGCCTGCCTCCCGCACACTCACCTTGCACACGTGTGGGGATGTGCTCGTCTTGGTCTTGAAACGCTTTTCTGACTTCACGCGTGACAAAATGGCCAAGCCGGTGCACTATCCTGACCGTTTGGACATGAGGCCTTACCTGTCTCGGCAGAACGGGGGGCCACTGGAGTACAGGCTCTATGCTGTCCTTGTGCACGTGGGCTTGCGTCGTGACCGAGGACATTACCTGTGCTACGTCAAAGCTGGCGACGGCCGCTGGTATGAGATGGATGACGCCAAGGTCACCACCTGTGGCCTGGCTTCGGCCTTGAAGCAAAGTGCCTACGTGCTCTTTTACGTGCGCAAGGGTGGATGGGACGGGGCCAATGGGCAAGTGTCACGGGGCCAGGGAGCGCCCGCCTCTGGGCCTCGAGAGAGACACGACGCCAGGACCCCAGCAGAGCCTGCAAAGCCTTCCGACCCGGAAGCCGAACAAGGCCGGCAGCACTTGGAGCAGAGGATGCAGGAACTCAGCTTAGATGAGTGGAAATCCCTGCAAGAGCAGCAGCGGCCCAAGGGCTCCTTCAACCTCAGGAGAGTGGAGCCCGGCCTGCCGAGCAAGGCAGTCCTCATTCATCAGGCACGACCCAGCGTGCAGCCGACCAGCCATCCTGCGCCACACTGTTAGACTCAGGGAGAGTCCAACCCCGTGAAGGGGAGTCACACCGTCATTGGCAAAACAAGTCAAACGCAGAGGCTGCAATAAGCATGAGGATTTTATTGAACATTCGCGAATGGGCAACAGAGTCTCTGGAGGCATCCAGGACTCTGTGCGCCCCAAGCAGGTTAAAGCACCTTTTTAAGGACAAAACCGCAAACTTCGCATAACAGCTGGCATTTTACTTTAAGATTAGAATCTCTTTTATTCCTGCAGCTGCCTGCTCCGGCCTTGCTACCTTATCTCTTTTATTCCTGCAGCTGCCTTGTTCATGTCTGGGAAACTGAAACTTTTACTTCCTTCATGAAATAGCTTTTCTATATTTATTCCAACATGGCTCTACTCTTGCTCAGCAGAAAGCAATATACAGAAGCAAAATCAAGCGGTTATTCTAAGCTCTTACATTCCCCCCTTTTCTTTTAGGACATATTTTTATCTTAAAATATAAGCATTAGCAGGCATTTTCTTGTACAGGCTGATATTGGCTGGTTAATACAAAGGCTTGAATTATTGACAATCTTTCTTTTATGAACTGTAATAAACGATTAATAATGCAAGGTCCTATAGTTAAAAGGAGTAATAACAATATTAAAGGTCCTGTTATAGCAGAGATGAAAGTGGTTAGTCAGGGTGATTGAGAGAACATGTTTTTAAACCATCTTTTTTGGGCTGACAATTCTTTCTGTCTTTTATTTAATCTGTCTCTGAGTCGATCTAAAGTCTCAGTCACACTTCCAGTTTGGTCAGCATAGAAACAACACTCTTCCTTTAAGGCGGCACACAATCCTCCTTCTTTTAACAATAGCAAATCTAGTCCTCTCCTGTTTTGCAACACTACTTCAGACAGAGAGGTAAGAGACTCTTTTAGTCCTCTGACTGACTGTTCTAAGGCCTGTTGGTCTTCATTCATAGCCTGGTGTAGTCCTTGGTAATAGTCTGTTCTCGACAGAGCAGTTGCTCCGGTGGCTATGCCAGCGGCTATTCCTTCTGTACCTAGTAACACGGCTAGAGTAATAGAGACAGGCTCTCGCTTGGCCCTCCCTGGATGTTCATAGGCAGCTAGAACAGTCTCAGACGGAAGGTATGTTATTCTTGGCCACAATTGAACAAGCACACAGAAGTCTTTGGTGACGTTAAGAACCTGTGCCGAGATACAAGGGGTCAGACCAGTGTTGCATGCCCAATAGATTCCATTAGGTGGTGTCAGATAATAATTTCCTATGGGGACATTTAAACTCTGGTTACATAGTCTAGATTTTATTGAATTTTTTCCTATACATAGACCTGTCCCACTGACATCAGTAAGTGTCAGTTCGTGCCCCATGGTGCTGCAGACTGGAGATGGGCTACTGGAGTTTGTTAAGTTTGCTATTGTGGCTATTCCTTCATAATAAGGTGGACTGGGGTTGAGGCATAGCCAGCAGTCCCTGGCTCTTTCGGGATCTGAAGAGTTAAGGGCTAGAAAGGCTCCTTTAACTAGATTTATGAGTCTTTCTCCCGTGCTTTTCGGCACTATAGTGGGGGAGGCCGGCGTGCTAGTTTGTGGAGTTATTGTGTGGTTGAAAAATGGCCTTATAGGATGTTGAGGCTGTTGTCCTGACGGCCCGCGGAAGGCAGGCAGGACATGATTTGGGCCAATAGACTGGGTGGCTAAGGGCTCTATTTGGCGGGAGATAGTGAACAGAGTAAATGCGTCCCACCCTTCTCTGTAGAGCCGCAATCCCCATACTCTCGTCTTAGTCCAGTCAGCTTTTTCTCCGGCCGAGGTGAAAGAAATAACTAAAAGATTGCATCTGCCACCTGGGGTGCTCCCCGTTCTTCTAGTTACACTATCAAAGCATGGTCCGCAGTTTTGTTTCCAGTGACCCTGGCCACAAATCCAGGGCCCTGTCCCTGAATATCCTGGAATATTTTCCCTCTTGACTGAGATGAGGTCAGTTGATTCAGTGAGCCAATACACTGTCCCGGTAGTTTCACAACCCCAACTAGCACAGTATCCTTCTTCGGCCCCCCTACACTGCTTGATTTTGGCTTTGCTACGGTCACTCCCCGGACAAACGTAAAAGGGTCTGGCTCTGGTGTGTAACCGTCCCAGTACATTCTCACAGCCATACGCGTTCCGACTACTAGTTCCTGAATAAGGGAGACCGGGAGTCTCCCATGCTCCTCCAACTAGGTCACATAGATCAAAATATAACTTGGGAAAGGTAACATCAACCGGTCCAATGACTTGAGTGCTATTTATGACTGTTCCTTATTTCCAAACTACTGATTTTCCAGGTAATTTTATGGGGGGTATGTGGGTTATAATCTGACAATGAACATGGAAGAGATAGCAAAGTCAAAAAGTACATTTTTAAGCACGAGTCAGTCTTATCTTTAGAGGATTTGGGGTTCGTTGAAGTTTCCATCCTGGTTCCTGGTCAGTCCCTGTAGTCCCTGTTGCTGGCTGATCCTTGGCGTGTTTCACGTGGGAGGCATGTATCCAGGCGGTAATTCCGTCGACTTTCAGGGCAGTTGGAGTAGTCAGTAGGACAGTAAAGGGTCCTTTCCACCGTGGTTCTAAGGTTTTTGCTTGGTGTCTCCGGACATACACCTGGTCTCCTTCCTTGAACGGGTGAGGGCACGGTGGAATGTCTTTGTCCTTGTAGGCCTCTGCAAGCGGTTTCCAGATGTACTCTCTCACTGTTCTGAGAGCCTGGAGATGCGCCTGTAACGAGGGTGGATGGGGGAACATGGTAGGATCAAAATCACAGAAAGAGGATGCCGGTGGTGGGCTCCCATATAATATTTCAAAGGGAGTCAGCCCATGATATGCAGGAGTGTTGCGCACTCGAAAAAGGGCCATAGGGAGGAGTCGTACCCAGTCTTTTCCGCCAGTCTCTAGGGCTAATTTAGTCAAGGTCTCTTTTAGAGTTCTATTCATTCTTTCTACCTGGCCTGAACTCTGGGGTCGATAAGCACAATGTAGTTTCCAATGAATCCCCAAACTCTTGGCCACCCCCTGACTTACCTGGGAGGCGAAAGCGGGACCGTTATCTGACCCTAATACTTGCGGCAATCCGTACCGGGGAAAAATTTATTTAAGGAGTTTTTTAACGACTGTCGTGGCCGTTTCATTCTTCGTGGGGTAGGCTTCTACTCAGCCTGAAAAGGTGTCTACAAAAACTAAGAGATATTTATAACCATACAGTCCCGGTTTTACTTCAGTAAAGTCTATTTCCCATTGTATTCCCGGTCGGTGTCCTCGGGCACGGGCTCCTTGGGGGAGTTTTAGTCGCCCTGCGTTTACCTGGGCACAAGGCTTGCATTGGTCCACTGTAATTTGAGTAAGAAACTGCAGGTCAGGAGTTATAAACGGGCATTTCTCATTTGCAAGTAGAGCGTGCATTTTTCTCCGGCTCAAATGAGTGAGGCGGTGGAGGTGTTCAATGATTTCAGTAGCTATGCGATAGGGCAGGATGACCTTGTCTCTTTTTCTCCATGCTTTGCACTTAGCATCCACTCCCCTTCAAGTTCTTTAATGAGAGCTCTGTCATTATCAGTATATTTAAATGGAACTCCCCAGTTGCAGACTATGTCATCTGTGTTTTGCCTGGTCTCTTCGGGTCCCATTTTTGAGTTTATTTCCAGGGGTAGGGCTGAGATTGGCTCAGTGGCAACAGTTTTTGCAGTCTGGTCTGCCAGTCTATTTCCTCTAGCTACTGGATCTGTTCCTTTTTGGTGGCCCGGACAATGAATAATGCTCAGTCTTTTTGGAAGGAATAGTGCCCTCAAGAGGTTTATTATCTCTTGCTTGTTCTTTATTTCTCGTCCTCCTGAAGTTAAGAGGCCCCTTCTGCGATAAATCTCACCGTGCACATGGGCCGTAGCAAAAGCATACCTACTGTCAGTATAGATGTTTGCTACTTTTCCCGCCGCCAGTTCTAGAGCCTTTGTGAGGGCTATTAGTTCAGCTCGCTGGGCCGACGTCCCTGGCTCTAGGGCACTGGCCCAGACTATGGAGTCATTGTTACTCACCACTGCTGCTCCTGCCCGCCGAGTTCCTTCGGTGACATAGTTGCTGCCATCTGTGAACCAGGTTACCTCCGCATCTGGTAGAGGCTGGTCAGTTAGATCTTCACGAGTCCCATGAACTTCGGCCAGACTCTGGGAGCAGTCATGGGGGGCATCCTTGGCCGTTCCCGGCTCCGGCAATAGGGAAGCGGGATTGAGCGTAGCAACTGGTCCAAAAGTAATGCGTTCAGGAGCTAAGAGCAAAGCCTGGTAGTGAGTCATGCGGGCGTTTGAAAGCCACCTGTCTGGCGGTTGGCAGACAACCGACTCTATAGCATGTGGAGCTATTATTGTGACTTTCTGTCCCAGGGTTAGTTTGTTTGCGTCCCTGAGCAGGGTCGCAATAGCTGCTACCATGCGCAGGCAAGGGGGCCACCCTGAGGCCACTGGATCTAGTTTCTTTGAAAGGTAGGCAACCGGTCGTCTCCAAGGGCCTAGGGACTGAGTCAATACTCCTTTTGCAATTCCTTTGGCCTCATCCACATACAGTGTGAATGGTTTTGTGACATCAGGCAGTCCCAGGGCCGGTGCCGTTAGGAGGGCCTCTTTAATGCAATCAAAAGCCCGTTGTTGTTCTTTTCCCCAGATGAAGGAGTTTTTTTCCTTCGTTAACATGTACAAGGGAGCGGCCAGCTCCGCAAACCCAGGTATCCACAGCCGGCAGAATCCTGCCGTTCCCAGAAACTCACGTACCTGTCGGGAGTTCCTTGGGACTGGTATAGACGCCACCGCAGCTTTCCTGGCTTCAGTTAACCATCTTTTTCCTCCCTTTATGACATATCCTAGGTAGGTTACCTCCTCTCTGCATATCTGGGCTTTCTTGGCAGATGCCCGATATCCTAGGGCTCCCAATTCACGTAACAGGGCCCTTGTCCCTTCTAGGCAGGCCTCTCTGGTAGGTGCTGCCAGCAAGAGATCATCTACATATTGGAGGAGAGTCAGATTGGGGTTATTTAATCTGAATGCCACCAAGTCTTGATGTAGGGCCTCATCAAAGATGGTGGGGGAATTTTTGAAGCCTTGTGGCAATCGAGTCCAAGTCAGTTGCCCACTTACTCCATGTTCCGGATCTCTCCATTCAAAAGCAAATAAAGGTTGGCTCGCCGGGCTCAGTCTTAAACAAAAGAAAGCATCCTTTAAATCCAGGACACTATACCACACATGGGAGGGAGGCAAGGAGCTGAGAAGGTTATAAGGATTTGGCACAGTGGGATGTATGTCTTCTACACGACTATTTATTTCTCTTAGGTCTTGGACGGGCCTATAGTCATTTGTCCCCGGCTTCTGCACTGGTAGGAGAGGAGTGTTCCACGGTGACCGGCAAGGAATGAGAATTCCCAGTTTTAGTAGTCTGTGGATGTGGGGGCGAATGCCCTCAAAGGCTTTCCTTGACATGGGATATTGTCTGATAGCCACGGGCCCTGCAGTAGCCTTTAGTTGTACGTGTACTGGTGGCTGTTGCACTGACAATCCCATGCCACCCGTCTCTGCTCATGCATCTGGGAATTCAGTCATCCATCTCTCCATGTAAGGTGGGGTTCCCTCTTTGTTAGTTTCAGTTTTTCTAATGGCCTCATGTAGTTTGTATTCATTTTCTAATTTTAGGGTTAAGATGCACAGGGATTTCCCTTGAGGCCCAGTCACTGTTATTTCTTGGTCTTTAAAGTTGATTTGTGCTCCCAGTTTTGTCAGAAGATCTCGTCCCAATAGGGGGTAGGGACAATCAGGCACATGTAAAAAGGAGTGAGTGACAGTACCTGTAGCTAAGTCGACCCGCCGATCAGTCGTCCACCGGTACGCGCGTCCTCCTGTGGCTCCCTGTACCCACGAGGTCTTCTGGCTCATAGGTCCATCAGTAGTTGTCAAAACTGAATGTTGAGCCCCGGTGTCTACTAGAAACGTGGTGGGCTTGCCTCCCACAGACAGAGTTAGCCTGGGCTCAGGGGGAGGCTCCTGGCCCCGACTGGCCTAGTCTTTTAAAGTCAAAACTGAGGTCTGCCTTTTCTTGTTTCTAGGATTGTTGGGACAATCCTTTGCCCAATGGCCGTTTTCTTTACAGTAAGCACATTGATCTTTCCCTAAACGGTTTCGCCGCTCACCTCCCTGTTCCTTAAACTGTCTCCCTATCTCAGTTCCCTGGGATGTTATTTGCTTGTTATGAACTACAGTGGCCAAGATACGGCTCAGTTCTTTATTCCGTCGCTTATCTCTCTTATCCTCTCTTTCTTCCTGCATCTTTCTTAGTCTCTCTTCTCTCTCTCCCGGAGTCTCTCTCTTATTGAAAATTTTATCTGCCTCTTTTACTAAGTCCTGCAAGCTATAATTCTGCAATCCTTCTAGTCTTTGTAACTTATTTCGAATGTCTGGTGCCGACTGTCCTATGAAAGCCATAATCACTTCCCCCTGCCTATCTTCACTTGCCGGATCAAACGGTGTATACATGCGGTATGCTTCCATTAGTCTTTCTAAGAATCCCGCGGGAGTCTCCCCAGCTCCCTGTAGAACTGTTCTTATCTTAGCCAAATTAGTGGGTCGCCTTCCGGCACCCTTGAGACCTGCCAACAGAGTCTGGCGATAAAGACGGAGACGCTCCCTACCATTTGGAGTGTTGAAGTCCCAATTAGGTCGGACAAGGGGGAACATTTCATCAATTTCGTTTGGAAGTTGGGTGGGCTGCCCATCAGCCCGAAGGACATTCTTTCTGGCCTCCATCAGCACCCGTTGGACTTCTTCTGTGGTCAGTAGAGTCTGTAACAGCTGCTGACAATCATCCCAAGTCGGCTGGTGCGTCAACAAGATGGACTCGATGAGACCTGTTAATGCTTGGGGGTCTTGGGAGAAAGGAGGGTTATGAGTTTTCCAATTATACAAATCAGAGGCAGAGAAAGGCCAATACTGGACCTGCCCCCCTACAATTCTCAAGGGGTACAATTGTGAAGACCATTGCCCTTCTCCTCTTTCTCCCTCCTCCAATTGAGCCCTGCGTAGCCGCAACCTGGTATGGATTGGGGATCTGGCTTCAGGCTGTTCATTTACAGTGGTGTCTGGAGAGCCCATCTCCCCAGGTCTTCCTCTTGGGGGTTCTCCTTCAGGTTGATGCTCCTGGGGATAAGGTGGAGGAAGTTCAGAGGTCATTAATAGGTCCATCTGACTATCATCAGGCAGGACAGGCTTAGGTCGAGGACGAGTAGCTTCCAGCGGACAGAGGGAAACAAGAGCAGAGGGTTGGGGTTGGGGCGGAGCTGAAGGCGCCGGCAATTCTGGAGAAGGAGGAGGAGGACAGGGTGCGATGAGAAAAGGTTGAGCCCACGGCGGGGGATTAACCACGAGGTCCTCCCATACCAAGATATACGGTAACTGGTCGGGATGCCCCGATGGTTTTGTCTCTACAGCCCTAAACTCCAGCCACTCTTCACACTGCAGGACAGGTTTATAGCAAAGCAATGCAGACTAAGCTTGGTCTAAACACACAGGAACCAGCAGCCAGGACCCAAGGGCTGCAGGCAAGACACTTTCGGCATCACCAGTTGTAGACCCTCTCAGAACAAACTAAATCTTTTACTGGGTGGCCCCCAGGAAACTTACAAGAGGTCATTAATACTATAAATACTATGAACAAGAGTTTTTACACAGCACATTAAATATCATCTGGCTTGTTACAAAAGTTATCTGTAGACTCTAGGCGTGCTGGGAGCAGGAGCCCCCGGAGCCTGCCTGTGGGGATTTGCATGGGGCTGGCTGGGAGGGCAGAGGCGAGGAGGGCACAGGGAGGCCTGGGGTTCCCGGCCTGTCTACTCCCACAGCCAGTCCCTCAGAGAGAATGAAACAGGAGGAGGATCTGATCAAAGTCTTCTTGGGTCAATCTGCTGACCTCTGGGCAGCCGCAGCTGGTACCTGTGCCGGGCAAAGGGAAAACCAGGGACGGATCCATGGGGGGATTCTGAGACAGATTTCAAACCAGGATAAGGCTGCTGATCAGGGTGGCCTTTTGGACCTGTTGGAAAAACAATCCTTTAAACTGTTTGGATGATAAGAGCCTCCTTTCGGCCAGCCCAGGTTGAAAACGGGGCCCTTCTGCAGAGCAGAAAGTCTGTCAAGATCTTTTCTTAACCAGGAGGGAGAGGTCGTGAGTCCTGTCCTTATCTTCAGTCCAATGGTCAAGAGTCAAACTAAGGGGAATCGTCACAGTCTGTTCCATAATTAAAGACAAAAGACCACACACAATTACAAAACAAATGACACAAACAGGATTCGCGCGATGCAAGATTTCCTAAGGGCCCGATACAAAATACAAGAAGGTCGACCGTACAAAGCCAGACGAGGGTGAAGTGATCTTCACCCCGTCTCCAAGGCATCGGAGCGTCCCCCGGCGTACAAGATCAAACCGGTACCGTTCAAAGACTGGGGGGGGGGGGGGGACAAGGACAGTACAGAACAACACAAAAACAAAAAACACACTTTCCGATCGGTCTTACCTCCCTCTGCGAGAGTTGTTTGCTGAAGACGGTCGCTCCATTCCCGGCCAATGCACCAAAATGTTAGACTCAGGGAGAGTCCAACCCCGTGGAGGGGAGTCACACCGTCATTGGCAAAACAAGTCAAACGCAGAGGCTGCAATAAGCATGAGGATTTTATTGAACATTCGCGAATGGGCAACAGAGTCTCTGGAGGCATCCAGGACTCTGTGCGCCCCAAGCAGGTTAAAGCACCTTTTTAAGGACAAAACCGCAAACTTCGCATAACAGCTGGCATTTTACTTTAAGATTAGAATCTCTTTTATTCCTGCAGCTGCCTGCTCCGGCCTTGCTACCTTATCTCTTTTATTCCTGCAGCTGCCTTGTTCATGTCTGGGAAACTGAAACTTTTACTTCCTTCATGAAATAGCTTTTCTATATTTATTCCAACATGGCTCTACTCTTGCTCAGCAGAAAGCAATATACAGAAGCAAAATCAAGCGGTTATTCTAAGCTCTTACAACACGAACGCTCCTGGCAGTGCAGCTCAGCTGGCCAGCCAACACATCAGCTGCCCGAGAATGCCAGCCAGCTCCCCGGTCTGGCAAGCAGAGGCAGAGCCAGAGCTCCCAAGAGGAAGAACAAACAGGCAAAGAGGCCGCTCCTGCGATTCTAGTCATTTCCCTAGTGGCAGGGGTCTTTCCCACGCTTTGCTTGGTGGGAGGGGGGGTGTCCATCCGCGGGGGTGGGTCAGCACCTGCAGGGAGATTGTGGGTGCTGGTCTCATCTCTCAATAACGGACATACTTTTCGTGCATGCATCAACAGGGAGAGACACTTGCTTTCTTGGTTCATGTGTTTGCTGATTGATCAGTGCATCAAACACTCACACACGCACACTCGCAACATTGGCTGGCCCTACTTGATCTGGAAAGGGCATGGCAAATGCGTTGTGGAGCATACAGGCAGCTAGCCCCATGGCTCCATCACTGAAAGCCAGATGGGGCTGAGAATATACGGGGAATACTCAGCCAGGTCTTGTCTTTGGAGACAAGGGCTCCCCGTGCACATAGGCCTTGGGAAACCCAAGAGGACAAGTTGTGAGTGGGATGAGGGGAAATCAGTCGGGGCGGGGATTTGGGGCTTCCTCGATCCGCCAAGGAATCAATAAATTCATATTTAAAAATGAAACAAAGATTTGTTTTCTAAGAGTGCTGGTTAGTATTTCACTGTGATCACTGATGGAGCGATTGATCCATGGTTTGATAGGTGGATGGATGCATGGATGGATGGATGTATTCACCATTAGCCGGAGAGATAGAAAGAGAGTCAGAAAAGTGAGAAAGGGCAGAGAGAGAGAGAGAGACAGAGAGACCGAGACAGGGAGGAATGGAGACATTGAGTGTCCCAGGCACCCTGGTCCTCTCACCCAATGCCATCACAAGCTGAAGCTGAGAGGCAGGCACTGAAGGTCCAGCCAGTAGCTTCCTCTGAGTGTCCTGGTTGGCTTCAGGGAGCCGAGGCTTTGGGCCGTGCTTGAGTGCCTTCCCAGGCCACAAGCGGGGAGCTGGAATGAAAGAGGATCATCCCGAACATGAGCGGGCACCTGTGTGGGAAGCCGGCCATGCAAGACAGAGGGTGTGGCCTCAAATCCTATTGAGTGTGTTTCCAGCGTGAGGGGATTTTAACCTGTGCTGGTGGGATTGCAATGGAACCAATCTCCCACCGAATATACATGTCTCCAAACTCTCTCTCTCTCTCTCTCTCTCTTACACACACTCACACACACTCACACAGAGACACACACACACACACACTCTCTGACATGAGGTGATGCTTTCACCAAAGCTTTATGGCATCCTAGCGTTCTATCACTCTTGGTTGTTGTTGTTTGTGAAATCTCTGGCATCAACCAGGCCATCATCCCCCGCTGGTTGCCATGTGGACAGAGAGCAAGGTGATGGTGGTAAGTCCATCCTCTCCCAGCGCTATGGAGAAGAGCAGGTGATGTGAGAAGTCCTGAGTGAGGAGGCTGTCGCGCCCTCAGGCCTCTGACCTCTTGCGCACTGGAAGCTGATTGGTGGAGCTGGCCGCTGGGGGGCGGGGTCGCGGGTCGAGTTGGCTATATAAGGGTGGTGAGTGGAGGGAGAGCGTCCGTGATCTGAGCAAGATTGCAGAGAGGGAAGGCGAGAGTGGAACGCCAGCGCACAAGTCTCGGGACCATGGCCCCTGGAGTAGTGCCCAAGGCTGCTTCACTGCACTCGGGGGGTAAGTCTCATTATCCAGGCGGGGCTTTGTATGTGCCAGGGAAGTGGTCAGCCCGGCCTCAGAAAGAGCCCCAGCTGGACGAGGGTGTGGCTGCAGAGAACACAGAGCTGGCTGCCAGAGGGGAAGCTTCTCTGTGCTGGATGGAACCTTACGGCATCGGGGCTGGTCTGCAGAACCCGGGGAACGCCTGCTACATGAATGCAGCCCTCCAGTGTCTGACGTACACCCCGCCACTCGCCAATTATCTGCTGTCTCAGGAGCACTCCCGCACCTGCCAGCGCCGTTCAGAGCTCTGCACGCTCTGTGCTCTGGAAAGTCACTTCATTTGGGCTCTGCACAGTCCCGGCCACGTGATCCAGCCCTGTCAGGCATTGGCTGCTGGCTTTCACAGAAACCGCCAAGAAGATGCTCACGAGTTTCTGCTGTTCGCGCTGGATGCCCTCAGGGCAGCAGGCCTGCCTGGCCTCAACTGCCAGCTGGCGCCCTCTGAGGACCAGCCTCTAAGCCATCAGCTAGCTGGAGGCCACTGGAGGTCTCGAGTCACATGTCTCCAGTGCCAAGGCACTTCAGACACATGGGACCCTTACCTGGACATCGTGCTGGATATCCAGGCCGCCAAGAATGTGCAGGAAGCCTTGCGGCATTTGGTGAGCCCGGAAGAGCTGGACGGGGACAACGCCTATGATTGTGCTGCCTGCCTCAGGAAGACGCCTGCCTCCCGCACACTCACCTTGCACACGTGTGGGGATGTGCTCGTCTTGGTCTTGAAACGCTTTTCTGACTTCACGCGTGACAAAATGGCCAAGCCGGTGCACTATCCTGACCGTTTGGACATGAGGCCTTACCTGTCTCGGCAGAACGGAGACAGACAGAAAGAGAGTCAAAAAATTGAGAAAGGGCAGAGAGCGTCAGACAGAGAGACCGAGACAGGGACGAATGGGGACATTGAGTGTCCCAGGCACCCTGGTCCTCTCACCCAATCCCATCACAAGCTGAATCTGAGAGGCAGGCACTGAAGGTCCAGCCAGTAGCTTCCTCTGAGTGTCCTGGTTGGCTTCAGGGAGCCGAGGCTTTTGCCGTGCTTGAGTGCCTTCCCAGGCCACAAGCGGGGAGCTGGAATGAAAGAGGATCATCCCGAACATGAGCGGGCACCTGTGTGGGAAGCC